>NC_056725.1:1450452059-1450639559 GCF_019279795.1 Protopterus annectens | reverse complement strand
AGGTCTGTCAGTCTTTCCATGTATGTCATGTTTTGGAAAACCTGGATTCTTCCAGTCACAAACCTCTGTGTTTTCTCCAATTGCTGCAGGTGTCTGGTGAGCTACAAAGAGAAGGGAGCATTCTACTCAATTATTATATAAGGGTAGAGTACAGCAGAGCTATGACCTCCCTGGTCCTGGATATGATGTCCATATGTATGAGGTGTACAATGCAGAATGTGTGTCTCACTACTATGGACATATAGTGATTAAAGTGTAGCTTGCTATCAATATGTGTTCTCAAGTCTCACAACACTGTGTTTGAGCTTAGTGGGATGCTATGTATATCATAATTATTAGGAGTACTTCATTGCCAAATGGAACAATGCGGCATTGATTGCTTTAAGGTTCAGTCTGTGAGTTTGGCACCAACCATTTGTCTGCCAGCCCCTTCTGTAATATGTTACCATCACTGGGGGACTCTATACGAGTGTGTCCATTTAACAGTCATCTGTAAACTTGGTAAAGCCCAGGCTATCTACCATTCCTGGGCTTCAGAGAAATAGATTCTAAACAGTTGAGGGCCCAGCACAGATCATTGTGGTATTCCACTGGTAAGTGGGTTAGTGGTGGAGGTGCAGTCCCCAACTTTGACAGTGAGTGATCTGTCGGTGAACCAGTTGGGCTATCCATCTAGTAATGTATGGCTTAATTGCTGGAAAGGAGATTTTCACTATGAGACTTGAATGGGGGATAGTATCAAATGCCTTTAATAACTCAACATAGGAGGTATGTTCTGTTATCCCTCATCCAGGACTTTTCGGCCAATATCAAAGATAACCACTATGTTTAATACGAAAGAGCTACCCTTGAAAAAAAATGGGTTGTGTAAAGTTTGTTGAAGGTCACCTATGTCCCTATGGATAAGGTCCAGGTTGATTCTTTCCCTAGCCTTGTAGATAAGACTTTTTAGGTCTATGGGTTAATAGTTGTAGTGCTGCATGTTACCAGATTGATGTGCATTGTATATCACACAGCACTGAATATTGCTTTCTGCACTATAGGTGATATATATGTGGAAAAAGTAGAGAGACACCAGGATTGC
Source organism: Protopterus annectens (assembly GCF_019279795.1). Lineage (NCBI taxonomy): Eukaryota > Metazoa > Chordata > Ceratodontiformes > Protopteridae > Protopterus > Protopterus annectens. The sequence continues at coordinate 1,450,638,475 of NC_056725.1, read as the reverse complement.
AGTGCTTGCAAGAGGCAACACATGGCTATATTGTAAATATATGACATATTTTTAGATAGGGCCTTCAGTTTATTATGTTTAAACATGTAATTTCATATCATAGACAGGAACTGGACAGTTAACAGCAGTAGTATATAATAGTATTTACTTTTCCATAGAGTGGTGAGCAGCGGGTTGGCACGACGGTTGGCAAAGTGTTTGCCCATACGAGATGCACATTTGCAATGCTATACATGTTTGCTCATAGCTAAGAAGTGTGCAAATGTGAGATGTACTGTTAAAGTCTGAGAGTTAGTACTGACTCTATGAAACACATTTGCTGCATAACTGACTCTGTGGCAGCACATGTTAATGCACTGATACATGTCCTTTTGAGCCCAGATGATACTGGGTTCAAATGCAGGTGTATCTAATACTTTAAAATACTTTTCAATAAATATTGAAAATGCAATTACATGAATTCTTCGAAATTGTGAGGAGGTAACCTCAGCAGTTTGCTGCTGCTCACCATTGCTGTGCATTGGTGCATGATGAGCTCCTCCACACAAACATGGAGCCCCAAAAGTGAAGGGATCCGTTGCGTTATCTGATACTTATGTGTGTTGTGTGTAATTCTATTTTTTAACCAGATTAAAGTGGTGAAAATGATGTAGATAGGAAAGTGGTGAAATGGGAACAAGTAGGGTAAACAACAAAGGAATAAGCAATACAGGAACGTTCAGGAGAGAGGTAGGAAAGAACCATAGCTCTACATTTTTTAATAGTGCAAACTGGAAATAAGTGCAGAATATTAACTGACTTTAGACTGTCACCACCACAAAGAAAGGTGACCACAATGCAAACATGTTGTATAGCCAAATGGACCAAATGAGGTGTGTCAAGATGATATGTGTGTGAAATGGAGAGTTATGTATGGGTAGATTTTTATTTTTGTGGGTCAGGGGCCCATTTATTTTTATTTGAGAGAGAGAGAGAGAGAGAGAGAGAGATAGATGTTGGAGAGCAGATGTAGGTATGTCTGGGTCAGGTAAGTTAGGTAGGTGAGGAAGCAATTACAGACAGACAAGACAAACAAGACAAAAGACAAGGACAGTGATAGACACAAAAGGTTGGGGGACAGCATGACAGGGCTGAGGGTGGGGACAACTCGGGCCCTTGGCCATCAAGCTTAGAGACAGTGAGAATCACATCCTCACCCACTGGATTATCATCACTGTCACCTTATTTTGTGGTGGCTGGAGTGCTTGATGTTTCCTCGTCCTCTTATGGAACATGAGGGAGAGCAGCCTCTCCATCTGGGGTAGGTGCGCACCAGTGGTGCAGTGCTCCACCCTATACACCATTCCTTTCATCTCACTGCAGGTGATGATATCATCACATCCACCACTGCTACTGAAGGGTACCACTGGACCAGCTTCTAGGGCAGGACTACCAGAGAACACAGGTAGTGCTGGGGCAGCAGGGACTGCAGAGGCAGTGCTGCCAGATTGGCTCCCAGATGTGCTAGTTATCAATGCTGGAGCCAGTGGAGCAGGGGCAGGCTGATCCAATGGGGCTGGCCTACCTCACTGTGATTTAAAGTATTTAGTGATGTGGTACACATGGATGACATGGACACATTTTGACAACACATAATAAAAAGAAAAAAAAAAGAAAAGAAAAAAGAAAACATAAAATAAAAATAAAATAAAGTAAAAATAAAAAGTATTTATAATAATAAAAATAAAACAAAAAATAGTTTTAAAAATAAAATAAAATAAAAAAATAAAAAAGAGTGATAAGGTTTGGGGTGAAAGAAAAAAAGAGATAAGATTAGTACCATCATATGTGACATATGATGCATTAATCCAATTATTCAACTCTATTATCTTAAGTTTTACATTTAAGGATACCATCCTAACAGATACACACAATACTACAGATTACTGCAAGTAATTCTTAAAATGTGCATATATTGCACATAGGTTCATAGGTAGGTACTAGGCTATCTGCCCAAGGGCATTTATAAACCTAGCCAGAATGTGTTGGCTTTCGCCTCCCTTTTAGATTAGTTTCCTGAGCCTCTGTCCAGCAGGGCCATTGAAGTGATCCCAGGGGTAAATTTATGATTTCCCATCCACTCGTCAAGATTTCTCTTGAAGAAAGCCAGTGAGAGGCTTTGCCTAACATGGATTGGGATTCTATTCCAAAGTGAGGGGAGTCCCTGGGACAGGAATCTATCCCTCCAGCGTGTCCTATTTATTGTTGTGCTGAGGTTTAAATCCCTAGAGCGTGTGACTCTAAGAGATTTGGTTTTCTTGAGGTGGAGCATGTCCATTAATTCTGGGTTAGACATGGCCTTGTACGTCAGGCAATGATCACCTCTGAGTAGGCGGTAAGCAACCGAGTAGAGCTGGGGTTTCTTTAGTCAAGCTGCATAGGGCATCTGTTTGAGGCCCACAATGCTCTTGGTGAGGTATTTCTGTGGTCTTTCCAGCTGTTGCAGGTGTTGAGTAAGGTACATCCCAAATGGGGCATTGTACTCTATTATGGGCCTGATGAGTGATGAGTAGAGGGGCACAATGACCTCTCTCTAGATATGAACCCTTTCATGATTAGGTGGGCTACATAGAAGGATTTTCTAACCACTTTGGCAATGTGATTATCAAAGGAGAGTTTGCTGTCTACTTGGGTCCCCAGATCCCTAACTACACCTTCCATACTTAGTGGATTGCCACCTATGTGGTAGTTCGTGGGCACTTTATTTTTCCCAAAGGGAATGACTATGCACTTTTTGGCATTTATCTTGAGGCCATGGTTCTGACACCAGGTATTCGTCTCCGTGAGACCCTTCTGGAGGATGTCTGTGTCAGCCGAAGAGTCAATTATGGCCCCCAGTTTGCAATCATCTGTGAATTTGATCAGCCATAGTCCTCCCATGCTTGCCTGTACCTCAGAGAAGTATATACCGAACAGGAGGGGTACTGGGACTGAGCCCTGCAGGATGCCACTTGTAACCGGTTTAGACATGGCACCTGCAACTCTGACTATGTGAGTTCTATCCACGAGCCAGTTGGCAACCCATCTCGTGACATAGGGGTTAATGTTCAAGCTGGTAAGCTTATCTATAATGCCAGAGTGGGGAATGGTGTCGAAGGCCTTTGTGAGGTCCAGGTAGGCTGTGTGGACTACCTTTCCCTCATCTATGGCCTTGGTGACTGTTTCAAAGAAGTCAGCTAGGTTTAGGAGGCAAGATCTGCCTTTAACAAAGCCGAATTGGGTAGGGTCCAGTGCCTGGAGGTTCCCAATGTCGCTGTTAATGATTTCCATGATAATGCGCTCCATAGCTTTGCAGACCAGGCTAGTCAGGCTTATAGGGTGATAGTTCCCAGGATCAGTTGTGGCACCACCTTTGTGGAGTGGGATAAATGTTGCTGTACGCCATTCCTTGGGTACATAGCCTGTGGTAAGGCTGAGTTTGAACAGTGAATTTAGGTGAGGGTTTAGTTCATTTGGAGCTCGTGTAAGACGCAGCCTGGGGTACCATCCAGTCCCATTGATGCTGTGTTTTTGGCTTTAGAAAGGGCTGTTTTCACCTGTGTGTCTGTGATGTCTGGGGTTCTACATTCTTCAGGGATGGACAAGGGCCCTTTTGGGGGTGAGGGGGGGTAAAGTTTGCACTGAACCTGTCAGCCAGGATGTTGGCAATGTCAGTTGGTTCAGTGTATTTTTTGCTATTTTGCACTAGGTCAGAGCAGATCTGAGAGTTGCCACCCAGATACTTGACATACCTAAAGAAGGCTTTGTGATTATCTTTATAATCTTTGGCAATTTTTCTTTTGAAGCTGGCCTTGGATGATTTTATGAGGGATTGTAGTTTCTTGCTGATTTGGGATTTTACTCTATCATGTAATAGTTTCCACTTTCTGTTGTATAGCTTATTTATGGCTGGGGTCCACCAGACTGGTTTCCTCTTTTTCGAGGAGTGAGTCTTGGCTTTACTTGGGATGGCTCGATCCATGCATTCCTGTAGGTGCTCATAGAATGCATTTGTAATGGATTCTGCGGTTTGGGCAGTATTACCCTTTAGCAAGGGGGATTTGAAACTTTCCACCTTGGTCTTGAGAAGTGTGAAGTTTGCTTTTGAAAAGTTTTTCACAGTGATTTCCTTGACTGGGGGTGGGGTCAGGATGTGGATGTCCAGTGTGATTAGTTTATGGTCTGATCTTACCAGGGATGGGTTTACCTCTGGTGTGGAACATTGATCCCCCATGTTGGTGATGATCAGGTTCAATATGTTGTCACCTCTTGTGGGAGGGGTGACCAGTTGTTCCAGGGTGTTTAGCATTGGGCAAAGGAGTTAGTACTTAAGTAGTTTTCCCAGGCAATGTTTGGGTAGTTGAAATCACCCAATATCATGGTGTTTGGTAGGACTTTCATATTTTCCAATGTTGTCAGGAATGCTGAGTGGGTGTCCTGAAACAAGGTGGGTGATCTGTAGCAAGCTACAATCTGAAAAGTAGCTTTGCCCACTGTTAGTTGCACATGGATGGTCTCCGAGGCCTCGTGCTGTGCCACTAACCTGGAGGTGTAGGTATCCTTGATGAAAATGGATACACCCCTGCCTTTTGTATTTTGGTCCAGGTTCTGGGGCTGAAAGGTATGGTATGAGTTATAGCCTGGTAGTGCTGGGGTGCTCTCTGGAGCCTTGAACCAGGTTTCTGTTACTGCACAGATATCGATTCTCTTCATATTGAGGAGTGCCTCAAGTGCGTGAATTTTGAGGTTTAGACTTCTGGCATTGAGTAACATTACCCTCAGTTGTTGGTTTATTGTGTTGTTTATGGAAGTGGGTTTGTCTTTTGAGCCTAGCCTAAAAAAAGCACTATGGGGGTGGCAAGAGCCTTGACCAGTATTCGAAAGCCTATGGGCAGCAGGTGCAAGCCGTCTCTGGTGAAGCAAAGTGGCTTGTCGCGCATGTCATCCCAATGCATGTTCCAATTATACAGATAACAGTTTACAGCAGAACATTTGTGCCACTTGTATAGAGGTTTTAATTTAATGTAAATATTATTGAAGAAATAACTGTATGGTATAGTTGTGAATTGTGGTATTTGAACCCAAAACCTCTGACAACAGTCTAATATTGGACTATTTCAATTGGTTTGTGCTACAGACTAATGCATGCATACTTGCTTTTACAGTTGGGATATGCATGCTCAGTTTGATACCTGTACAAAATACCAAAAAAGCTGTCTTTAATTTTTAATGCTACAATAACACTTCTCTTCTGCTGTATACATACCACTTGCTTCCCTCAATCTCCCCAGTCTAGCCCCATGGGCCCTGACATTGAACAAAAACACTGAAGAAGGCTTTGTTAAATATTTGCCAAAACCGGTCTGTTTTTTAAGAACCTCAATCAATAAATTTATTTTTAAGGTGCCTTGTATGCTGGTCCTATTCTCTTTTTGTTTGAATACTTTGCTCTTTGGGACCCTGCAGCTTCCTCACTCACAGAGGTTGTACTATTTGGAGTTCCCTGGCATTGAACACCCAATCTATGGCAGCTGGGAAAAAAAAAACATAACAGAACAGAAGACCATTATGCATACCAGTCTTGCCGATATTCAGATTTCTAAGTTTTATAAGTACTTTCTGTAGTATACTTACACAGCTGTGGGATATCTGCAGTCCCAAATTCCTGTACCCAATGGTCAAGAGCATCCCTTTCCCCCTTCTGTAGGTCATTAAAGTGATGCTTGCATTACTCTCCAGTGCTTGGGATACCAGTGGCACTGGATACAGCCTGGGCAAAACTCTTCCATGCCTCAGACTTGTACTGGGAGCCAGAATTGTTCCCCTACAGAAGCCCATGGCTGTGGTGCTTTACTAGGAGTCCAATAAATATCCTGGTCTCCTGGACACCCCGCCTCTGTGCCCTGAACCTGGCACCTTCCCTACTAATGCCACCCATGCCTACCAGCAGACCTAGAGCAATGGAGACTAATGCTTTCCTGCAAATTCCACTTATCACATTTACTGGAGTGCGCACACCCAAGCAACGCATTTAAGAGATGGGAAGTGGGGAGCAGCAGTGCCAAGCAGTGATGAATTAAATAATTGTAATTGGAAGGTTAATCTGATACTTGGCCTTAGTTTGAAGGGTGTCTACTGATGTAGCCTGGAAATAAATGTTTTCTACAATGGTAATTTCTCATCTTCATCACAGAAGTGCTGCTCAGATATAGTCCATAATCATACATAAAAATGGGTAACAGTATGAGCTGTTAAACATATACGTGTGTGACCTTGCAAAGTTATTGGATATAAAGGCAGTTGTGTATGTGTCTTAGGCAAATGTGAAGGCCATGCAAGTCCAGATAGCAGAATTATACTTACAGCAATATAGTACACAGTACACCCTCAGTCATAAATCTGATAACACAATAATAGTGTCTCATCCCTCATACATATAATTAATATCAACTCCACTATCTAAAGTGTTTTAAGTGAGAGTGAATATAATGGGAAGTGGAAAAACAGTAAAAGTGTATGGAATATCTTGTATTAAAACCCAAGACCATGTGTATGGCAGTCTTACACTGTCTGAGTTCATTGCTATAAACTGCAGTGTCACAGCCGTAAAATAAAATGATTGCACACACTGTACTAGAACCCAGGACTATCTGTACTCCAGCCTACACTTACACCTGCGGCCGCAGGACTAGTCACATTTCAAATTTACTTAGCATTTTTAAGGTCTTTCTCTCAACCCCCCCCCCCCACACACACACACACACACACACAAAATACCTCTTAGTGGGTTTGCATGATGCCCAATAGAATTAATTGAATGCATCCAGTTTCTATTTTTGGCTGTCGGGGTCCTGTCTGCTTCATGAGTGGTCCAGTTGTCCAGTTTGTATTCTGCCACTTCATACAAATGAGATAAGCACAGACAAACCCACCATTCATTTTCTCCATTCCTGTGATTGCACTATGCACTGCATTGGCAAACACTGGCCCACCAAAAAAAATAAATAAATAAAAAAACAAAACAAAATGGGGAAAAAAAAGACTGCTGAACACAACCTGTAAATTGTGTGATGCTTACTTACATTTCTAAGCTTACATCTATCACATTGTACATCTAATCTGACACACAAACTGTATGTAAGGCAGCCTGCAGTGCTGTTGTGTTTTCCTTTTCCCAACCAGTAATCATTCACAGTTGCAATCCGTTAAAAACAAGCACTGAGGTAGTGCCTGCACTATGTTTATATCTCCTACACAGATTCAAATATTTGAGATTCTGCAATTATAATCAATTCACACCTCATTTGCATCTTCACGGTGCTAACAGCCCTGAATCTATACCATACAAAAAGGCAGCCATGTAGCTAGGCAAACGGATGGTGAGGAGGGTTGTTTATATGGAGAAGGCTGAGCATATGCTATTACTTTGGTATATATCTGCAGAGAGGATTACTGATCTTCTGAAGGTATACTTGCATTTTGTCAGTTACACACTGCATATACTGGAATATAACTAAAAAAAATCTGAATCAAAGGCTTTTACACTTTTATCTGTATGGATTAGTTTGAAGAGTAATGATGCTTTGAGCATGTTTGCAAATTTTTCATAGGTATACATGATTGCCAATACATTAAAATGGAATGTTCTGTTATAAATATGCACATATGTTTCAGGGACAGCTCCTTTGATAGCACTTTTAGTATTTCAAAGATGTTTTTTTATCAAAATGTGTCATTTGCCTGTTCTTTTTGGGGGAGCAAACCTAATTTACTGTTATGGTACAAACAAGGATATGTTGCTGTTTTGCTGTCCCTTTTTTGTATCAGCCTGTTGTTCATATTTCACAACTCTAGCCTGTTTTATGTTTCTCTAGTGGGTAATACTGAGAGACTACCTTTTCTGTTTTATCTGGGAACAGTTATTTTGTAGTTGTGTGATACTTATGTGTAGTATCCTTCAGTTGACTTTTAGGACACCTAGGGTATGGTGCCCAGGCGTGTCAATCCATGGAAACCACCCTTCACTGATGCTGAAAATTATGTGATAGTGTATGTTTTAGGCAATATGGTGCCTTCCTGCTTGAAAGGGGTAGGGAAGATATGGTAATGCAAATGTGGTGACAAATTGTGGATGAATGTGAATGCCATGGACGGCCATAGCAGGACATATGAGCATGTGCACCACAGAGCCACTGACACAATCACATCTTCATGGAGGAAAACAGCTGCAGTGGCCCGGGAACAGATGATTAATTGGGAAGGGCCTGCTATGGAGCCACCACTAACACCAAATGAAGAATTCCTGACCACGGTCAGTAATCCAGACAGCTCCCAGGAAAGTGCAGAACAGCATGTACTGGATGCTGATGCAACAGTGTCAGGAACAGCAATCATGTTCCAGGAGGAGCTTCCATATATTCTTTTCTGTTTCAACAATTGAAATCAGTACGTTACTTTTGTGGCACAAGATTTTTTTTGGGGGGGTGGGGTTGAAGATTGCCACAGTTAACAACACATTGTGATTGATTAGCTTAGGTTGGAGTTGTCAGCCAAGTTCATATTGAACGTATAGTTAATGGACATAGAAAGGGGTAAAAGTATGACCCCCCTATGTTACTGTTAATTGTGATGATGTTGCCCTTACCATTTGCTTAACTTCTTCCAGGACCATCAGGCTTGCAGAGGAGAACATCATATGCAGATGGCAAGCAAAACATTTTTATGTCAGTACTGCTGAGAAATTTAAAGAAATATTTTAGTGTGTGATGTTGATGTCAGGCCTGTTGTGTGTATTTCTTTACTGCCTGTAACAGTGGCACCACTTTTAGTTTGTTGGGATATATTGGGCTATAGTAGTATATGTATTAATTATTTTCTTGTGTTTGTTGCTTTATCACAGGTGATCCTGATAGTTGACATGTGGGACCTCTACCACCTGATGACAGTGTACCAGCAGACTCTGTTGATGATGACAGCCAAACATAGGCACAGTTGGGAGGTGCAGAGGTGGAATTTGATACTGAGGTTGACATAAAACAATCCCTGCAATTCCATCAGATATAGCCAGTAGGCCTATGCCTATCCATTCCAGTGAGCCCACAACATATTCAACAGGTGGAGGTCAAGAAAATTGATCGGGGAAGTGTAGTTACTGTCGCTTCAGTGCCTGTTGACTCTGGTGTTAACCAAAGTGTGGTGAGGTGCCACATAGGAGGGTTGTTAGTTGTGCTCAGAAGAGGCTTGCTGTCCCTCCTCCATGTGATTCAGCTGTCTCGTCATGTGCCATTCAAAGTATGCTTAGAGCCATCATGGAGGCACAGGCATGTTCACATATGTGCTCCAGATAAATGCTCAGGAGTGTAGATATGGCATAGGATGACATGCGTGGCTGTCTCCATCTTATTGCCGACTCAATGGATCAGATGAATGACATGTTGGATTGAGGAGTGTCTGTGAAGGAACAAGGGGTGTCTGTCATGGAACAAGCATTGTCCGTGATGGAACATCTTCTGTGAGGGGAACGGCATCCTCGTGAGAGTAGGTCAGCCATATCATCTGCTGTTACCCAACGTGGCCATGCCTAATCATGCTCCCATAGTGGCAGCACTTCCACCCCTCCATCACTGGGTGAGCTGTCCAGACCCAGACATGGCAGACCATGGGGTCATGGTCTTGGGCATCTTTGTGAAGGGAGCTCATCTCACAGACATCAGTTACGTTCAAGTGGCAGCAGTGCATCTGACCATGGCTGTGGAGATGGTAGTGCAACTCCTGGAAGAGACAGTTTGTGCGCTCAAGGATAACAGTGATAAACTGCCACCTCTGCCATGTACAGTCTTGCAATGCTACAATGCCTTCCACACCTTTAGACTGTAAAATTAATGTGTGAGATAAATTAACCTCCCCTCTAGTTAGATTGAACAACTCCATGGAGTTACTCCAAGTTCAGGTTACGGTGGGTAAGACCCCCACTCAAGTCATAACCTGTTATGGATCCACCTCCATGGGTCATGACACGCATGAACCCTACTTGACCAAACTGGAGACAATCCAAATATTCCTGAACACTCTAGTTATGGAGATTTCAATTATCCCACCATCAACTAGGAAATCTACAGTAGCCCTAACTCACTAGTGCAAAAGTTCCTTGAATTTGTTAACTCAAATGCCCTGGAACAAATTGATAATAACCTGACAGGAGGAACAAACAGTCTAGATCTGGTCCTCATTAACATGTCAAACAAATGCACTGCTGCAACTATCGGACCCTCATTAGTTAAATCTGACCACAAATCAGTCACCTTTGAGCTAATACTAACACCAGAACTCACAAAGGGTGAAATCAGACTAAATAACTTCAGCAAGGCAAACTATACCTTCCTATGTTAAGGTATGAATGCATTCCAAGCCCCACCCCCAGCTGGAAGTGGTAACTACACCGAAGCTTACACCAAAGCCCTGTACAATCACTTGAATAAGTGTATAGACTCAGCTGTACCAGAGATAAACAAAGCCAGAGCCCCAAGTAAAAACAAGCCACCTTTGTGGATATCCAGAATCAAAAAACTTTACAATAAATGTTGGTGTCCAAGAAAATAAAGGGGAGGCTCCAACAATGGCAAAGCACCCTCCTCAGCCTCAACAGGGAAATAAGATAACTTGCCATATCCTCTAAAGGCTTCTTTGACAGAAATGTAGCAAGTACAGCCAAGGATAACCATAAAGCCTTTAACAGCTATGTATATAGCCTAAAAGATAGGACCCAAGCATGTGCAGAACTAGTGACCAACAGAATCACACACACTGACCTCTCAGAGATAGAAAACCTGCTGGCAGATAGGTTTGGCAAAAATGTCAGTCCCTTATCCCCTCCAAACTTATCACAAACCTTCCCACAACCCCCTACATATCTGAAGAACAGTTCACAAAGCCTTGTTCAAGGCAAAAATTACAACCTCTATGGGATCAGATGGCAACCCAGGCTGTCTTCTAAACAGGTTAAAACATGAACTAGCATCACCATTAAATACCTTTTTCAATCATAGACTAACCACAGGTTTTGTTCCTGTGGAATGGAGAACAGCAACAGTTATTCTCCTCCACAAAGGTGGCCTAGCAACAAACCCAGGGAATTACTGGCCTGTAAGCCTAACCAACCTCATTTGTAAGGCCATGGAATGTATCATTAAAGACCTCATAAATAAAGAGATAGGAGACCTCCAAACCCTGGATCCTACCAAATTCAGCTTTGTCAAGGGCAGAGCCTGCCTGTTAAATCTCGTGAATTTCTTTGAAAATGTGACCAGGGTCATTGATAAGGGCAAATCTGTGCACACAGCATACCTCAACTTGGGATTGATGTTAACATTTTGCTTCTGGTGAGAGAAGAAGCAAAGGAGTATTGTATCCCAACAGAGTGAAGCTGTGCTGAGACCAGCATTAGTAGTAGCCGACAGTAGCCATTCATGCAACTCCCCTCTTTTTATCATTCTTGACAAGCTAATTCTTTATTTTTCAGTAAGTACTGCTTGATTTCTTTCTAACTTCAGAATATCTGCCTAAATACTTCATCTTTAAATTTTCAGGGTCTACATATTAGTTTCTCCTCAAGTGTTTGGCAGTGATCTGTACAGACTCAGACACTTTGAGTGACATCTTTCCTGTAAAAGGACTATATAAGGAAACAGCTCCAATACTTAGTAATAATGACCATCCCTCCTGGCATGTCTAAAGGTCAGTTCCTTGTACTTTCTCCTATTAACCTGGTGAACTTGGGCATTCAGAGGCAGTGTAGCAACTGCCTCATGTACACAGACAACCCTCTCCTCTTACCTCCCAACACTCAGACTTGTGAGAGATGCACTTATATATCCAAATTGTAAGCCATGCACTCTCAAGCCAAGACCAAAATAGCTTGTCAAGAGGAGAATGTCAACATAACACATCAGAGATACTTCAGGTGCAGCTAACATTGGGTAAGACAGTGATTCAGGTTGTAGCCTGTTATAGGTCCCCAACCATGTCCCAAGACACTAACTCCACATTCCTAAGCACCCTGGAGAATATTATGGTCCAACCTAATGCTCTCATACTGGGAAACTTCAACAATCCCTCCATTAACCGGGAAAACTACTCATGTACCAATAGACTTGCCCAACCTTTCCTGGAATTCATCAGTTCCAATGCCCTGGACCAGCTCATTCTTACCCCCACTAGAGGAAGCAACATCCTTGACCTGGTTATTACTAACATGGGCAACCATTGCTCTACACCAGTAGTCAGTTCCTCCCTGGTTAGAGCCGACCACAAACTAATCACCATGGAAATCCACATCTCACCTACACACCCCCGCAAAGGTAACCACCATGAAGAACTTCTCCAAAGCTGACTTTGGGCTCCTAAAAACAGAGGCGGCTAACTTCATGACACCCATGTCAATGGAAAATAGATGCATGACTGCTGAATCATACACCAATGCACTGTACAAACACGTACATAAATGCATGGGACTAGCAATACCCAAGAGAACCAAGATGCTGTACTCCAAAATAAGGAAGCCAAGCTGGTGGTCCCATGCCATTAATAAACTCTACAACAGAAGGAAGAAACTGTTGCAGAAAAATTTGAAGTCCCAAGACTGGAGAAGCTCCCTTATTAGCCTCAACTAAAAGTTGAGATTCCTCATCAAAACCTCTAAAGCCAACTATGAAGTCAGAATTGCAGCAGACACTAAAAACAAACACAGCCTTCTACAGTTATATCAAAAATCTCCACAACAATACCCAGGTTTGCTCTGAGTTACTGCACAATGGTACCTCCTATACTGAACCAACTGATATTGCCAGCATACTGACCAACAGATTCAGTGCCAACTTTACTCCTCTCTCCTCCCCCTAAAGGACCAGTCACACTACTGGAGGAATGCCAGGCACCCAGCATTACTGCAGCACAGGTTAAAGCTGCATTATCCAAGGCAAAGAATACAGTTTCCATGGGACCTGATAATATCCCTTTATGTGTTCTACATGAACTAAAAAATGAATTGGCACCACATCTGTGTGTTCTGTTCAATCACAGCATCACCTCAGTTTTTGTCCCTACTGAATGGCGCACTGCTACAGTCATCCCTCTCCATAAAAGAGGAGTGACTACAGACCCTGGGAATGATCGCCCCATTAGTCTGAAGAGTCTGATATGTCAGGCTATGGAGTGCATCATCATGGACCTAATTAACAAGGATATAGGGAATCTCCAAACTCTAGATCCCATGCAATTTGGTTTTGTGAAAGGTAGATCATTCCTGCTCAACCTGGTTGACTTTTTTGAGTCAGTCACCAGAGCTGTGGATGAGGGCAAGGCAGTTCATACATCCTACCTCGATCAGGCCAAGGCTTTTGATACCATTCCCCACTCAGGAATTATTGATAAACTCACCAAACTTGGCATCAACCCCATATCACTAGGTGGGTTGCAAATTGCAAATTGGCTGATAGCTAGAACCCACAGTGTGAAAGTAGCTGACTCCAAGTCAGACTGCCAACCAGTCATGAGTGGATTTCCACAGGGATTGGTCCTGGGACCTCTTCTGTTTGGCATCTACTTCTCAGAAGTCCAGGCCAACACGGACAGACTCTGGCTGACCAAGTTCACAGATGACTGCAAGCTGGGAGCCATTATTAACTCCCCATGTGATGTAGACATCCTATAGAAAGGCCTGATTGAGACCAGTGATTGGTGTTGAAACCATGGCCTTAAGCTTAATGCCAAAAAATGTGTCATCATCCCATTTGGGAAAAACTCAGTTCCCACAAATTACCACATCAATGGGAGCCCACTGAGCACTGAAGGGGTTATAAGAGATCTGGGGACATAGGGTGAAGGCAACCTCTCCTTCGACCACCACATTGCCACTGTGGTCAGAAAATCCTTCTATGTGGCACATCTCATTACCAAGGGTTTTGCATGCAGGAAGAAAGAGGTCATCATCTCTCTCTACTCTTCTCTCATTAGGCCAGTCATTGAGTATAATGCCCCATTTGTCATGTACCTCACTAGACACATGCAACAGCTGGAAAGGCCACAAAAGTACCTCATGAAGAGGATCCTAGGCCTTAAACACATGTCATAAATTGATTCCAAGCCCCACCTCCAGCTGGAAGTCGTATACAGACAGACTCAAAAAAACTCTAGCTATTATCTGTCTCATATCATCTACTAAGAGGTGATATCTGATTGACTTACAAAACAATGTCTGATCCAGCTCTGTTGGAAATGCTACATCTAAAGAAATCCCAATCTCTCCGCACCATACACTCCAGGGACCTCAACCTCATTACCACAATCAACAGAACATGCTGTAGGGACAGGTTCATAACCCAGAGACTGCCCATGCTCTGGAATAAACTTCTCATACATGTCAAGCAGAGCACCTCACTGGCCCTCTTCAAGAGAAATATTGATGAGTGGATGGGAAATAGAAAGTTCACCCCGGGGATCTCTCCAGTGGCTGTAACTGATGGAGGCACTGGGAACTGACGTTGGGCAGCACGATGCCAGGGCACTTTTTTGAGCTAGGCTTGTAAAGGCTCCAGTGCCATTAGCCTAGTACACATTTATGAACTATGAACCTATGAACTTGGCAAAGGCTTTAGACACAATCCCACACTCAGACATTACCGATAAACTTAACAAAGTGAATGTAAACCCCTTCGTTGTAAGATGGGTTGCCAACTGGCTCACAGCTGGACACGCACTATCAAAATGGGTGACTCCACATCAACCAGCAGACCTGTTACCGGAAGGGTGCCACTGTGGTCAGTACTGGGCCCTCTGCTATTTGGTATATACTTATCAGATGTTCAGGTCAAAACTAAGGGGTTGTGGCTTACCAAGTTTGCAGACGACTGCAAACTCGATACAATTATTGAATCCCCAAATGATGTCAGTATACTCCAGGAAGGTCTTATGCAGAGCAACAACTAGTATCTTAATCACAGTATCAAACTTGAATGTAAAGAAATGCATCATCATTCCCTTCAGCACAAACAATGTGCCTTCACACTATCAAATCAACAACAATATCCTAAGTACCCAAAAGGGGATAAGGGTCCTGGGATCACAAGTTGACTATGACCTTTTCTTTGACCACCATGTGTCTACTGTAGTAAGGAAGGCTTTCTACATAACACAATTGATTAGTAAAGGCATTGCCTCAAGAGCAAAAGAGGTTATAACCCCTGTATACCCGGCACTACTCCGGCCCATAATTGACTATAACTCCCTGTTCGGCATGTACTGTACAAAGCACCTGCAGCAATTCAAAAAACCTCAGAAGTTTCTAACAAAGAGATCAAGTGACTCCAGCATATGCCTTACACACACTGAATATAGTCCCTGTTACTATAATCTGCATTGTATACACTTCTTAGGGAGACTTACGCCTGGCCTACAGAGTAATTCAAGACCCCAACCTAATGAACTTGCTGCATATCCATAAATCAAATGGGATTAAGGCTACCCATTCCAGGGACTTAAATATGGCCTGCAATTTAAATAGGACATGCTGGAGGGACAGATGTATTTCCCAACATAGGCTACCATTTCTTGTGAAACAGAGCCCTTCTATGACACCATTCAAGAGGAGCCTAGATGAGTGGATGGGGCTCCGTAAATGCTTACCAGGGATAGTGCCCACAACCCTATTGGAGATGAGCAGTCATCACTAAATGCAATCTTGGGTATTGACTAGCATGTCTATGGTATTGCATTGGGATGAAATGGCTAGGTTTGAAATGACCTCCGAGTTGATAGTCTAGTAATCTCCTATGATCATATGATCCTATGAAATTGCAATGTGTAGCATTACTTTTTAATGTCTCTCTTTAATCATTTTCCAGTACAAACATGTGGTGCTGAACTGAGGGCATGTAGTGATCATCAGTACTTTGAAAGGTATGACTGCCTGACTCTTTGATGCCTGAGGCCTACTCATTAATAATGGACACATACATGTCAAATAAGTCTCTTGTGTCACATGTTAAGGTAATTTATGTGTGAATCTCCCACCTTTTCTTGCTTGCAGTGCCAAGTCATGAAATATAAGGATATGCCATGCATTCATATTATTACACAATAGATTCCAGGTTCAGGACTTATCCTTGTAAATCCAGCAGTTGCCACAGTTTTAGTTCAGGACTGATGTTGATACAAATAGTATACAGCCAGTACATGGGGAGGTACAGGTTGCGAGAATTGCCTGGCATAAATGTTAGTATATGTATGAGAATAGGAGGAATGAGTGAGTATGCTGTGCATTGTCTCTTAGCCATTGCAAGGGCAGATTGAGTACACTTACATCTGCATACACCCACAGCAGCTAGTGCTTCTCCCTCTGACTCCTCATCGGCATGTGGCTGTGGTGATCCTGGCATTGGTGGTGGGATGTGTGCTCCTTCCCCTTGCTGATCCTGTTGAAACTGTTTTCTTAGGATGATGTTGTATAGTGTGGCACATACTGCGAATATTTCAGTATATGTCAAGGCATTGCACTCCAGGGCTCCCCAGATGTATCTAGGCACTGGAACAATTACTTCACTTCAGCAGCTCAAACACACATTCTATGATATTTCTGGTTTGAGCATGTGCCTCATTATGGTGTTCTTCATTGGGTATGTGTGCATTTCTGATACGTGTCATCAGCCAAAGTTCCAGTGCAAAACCTGCATCCCCCAGTAAATGACCCTGTGGGATATCCCCCTAGCAAACATCTGATACAGTTGGGAAATGCGCCAGATATGTGAGTCATGGTAGCTACCAGGGTTGCCAACATATACATTCAAGATTATTCCCTTAACATTGCACACAACTTGGCAGTTAATAGACTGGAAGCTCTTTCTGTTTATGTAGAGCCTACCCTGTTCCGTGGGTGTTGTCTTGATTTCTATATGTGCAAAATCTATTTTACGCAGTCCTTCAGGGTAGTGTACTACAGGGTAGAACTCCTGCATATTTCTATCCCTCTCCTCAGGAGTACAGAGAAAATATATGTGGTCACTGGCATGTTGGAGCATAGCATTCAGGAATTGATGAAGGATCCTGGATGTTGATGCCTGTGACACCCCCAGCATGTCCCCTTTTGGTCTCTGAAAAGTAACTGTAGCTAGGATTCTAAGTGCTACACATACCTTCTTCTCCACTGGGATGGGTCCTCCCTTGGTTGGCCCTGGCTGTGAGTTGGTGATGACAGAGGTTGCAGTGTTCCTGTACTGTCCCTCTATCCACCCTGTAGCACTCTACAATTTCCACATCATGTAGATTATGAAAAATTAAACGGGCCTGAAACTCTTCTTTTTGGCCTAGGTCTATTGGCAGCATCAGCAGTAGCATAGATTTCAGCCTGTTGCACAAACAAATGAATCAAAGCAGCAGCAGCTCCTAACATTCAGTTTGGGTTGACTCTTTTCCGTGGCTGCATTCCAATAGGTTTGGGAATTCACAGGGAAAACCAGCACTGAGTCTATTCAGTTGCTTTATAGCTTGTTGAATAACTTCACCATGTTGGATTGGTTGATTAGCATACAATTTAGCTGCTTATGCTGTAATTAGTATGCTACAGTGTTTACTGTGTTTACACGTTGGTGTGTGCATCAACATGGTACTTACTGAATCTAAAACACTGTGCTACCATGTGCATTTCACAGCACAATGCACACATGGTAGAAATGGACTGTGTAGGTTTTATTGAATTTGGCTGAAAGTTTGCCCACCCTATGAGAATAACAGAACCTTCAACTGCAATAGATTGTGTTTTATCACTACAAATACACAGACTAAGCATGACTGACAGTTGACATAGATGGTTAAGGCTTTGAGCTTTAGCTCCTGTGCTATTCGGTTTGAGCAAGTCACTTAACCAGCTATTGTGTGCCCAGTGGGCTTACCAACCTTATGAAAACTGAGTATTTTTAATTTATTTTGGAATATGATTTATGAATATAATGATTGCACATATCTTAGAAACTGATGCTTAGCTTAGCTATGTGAATCACCTAGAGAAAAGTCCTTTATTTCAATGCCCATTTTACAAAAGAGACTAAATAAAATTCTAAGTTATTAGGGAAGTATTTGGGAAAAACAAGTAAATGATGTCCATTACTTAGAAGGTCATACATTTTCAATAGCTCAGTAGATCACTAATTTGAGTAGAGTCATTGGCAATAAAATACATTTAAATATAGTATATAAACCATATTCTGGAAGTACTTACACTCAATGCTCAGTGTTTGTCCCTAGTACACTTTATTACTGAGACCCATACTAGTTTGGTATAGGATTTTTTTACAGAATTTTCAAATAGACAAGTTTCAGAGTTATAGAAACAGTAACCAGCTGCGTGCTATAGATAAACAAAATACTGACTACACCAGAGCTGACAGACCTGACCACATCTCTGTACGGGAACAATGCTGGCTGCAGGCCAGCATGTGTAAACTTTGGTTTAAAATCCCTGGTGGATTTTATGATAAGTGCTTTGCCTTCAAGTGTTCTGAATGATTAGTCAGCTCTGTGACACAGAAGAATAAAAGCCTGACTGTGTTCCTTTTGTCTTAGGTTCAGCTGGTGGCCCATGTGCCTGTAGGAGCTAATGAGGGAGTATGGAAGTAAGAGGCTGCTGCCAGCTCACCCAACGTGTGGACAGGGTGGTAGCTGTGACTTGCTACATGGCTTACAGCTACTGGAAACAAGGATTTTACCCAATGAGCTTATAAGTTGGAAGTGCTTGTTTTACCATAGCAAGCTTGTGAATTTACACTAAGTAGCTGAGGGGAAACTTGTATATTGACACATGTTTCTTCTCAGGATGTCATGGTTATGGTCTTTGAGGAGAGGGGATCTTTGGGAGTGAGAAGATGGGCCTTCCCTCAGGACCAGCAAGATAGCCTGGTTACTACTGCTCAACTCATCTTTCCAGGGATCTGAAGGCTTATGTGGATTCCAAGGGTGGAATAAATAGACCATAGCACTCTTTCTTAGCCTGGTAACCCCCTGTTCCCATTTTCCTGGAATGAATGGGACAATTGCATGAAGGTAGAGGAGCCACCAAGCAGGATCCTTCAGAGAGGGAAGAAAAAAAAACAGAGTACAGAGTATTGGAGAGGAAGCAGGAGGCATGCCTCTTGTAGTTGCTCAGAATTTTTTTTCCATTGGGTAGTGGAGACATGCATACTAGCAACTGGTAGAGTTTAAGCAAAAACCTTTCTAACTTCACAAATAGATTATGGCACCAGTCTTATTTCCAGACCTTCAGCACATGATACAGTGAGTGAGCCATTGAGATCTCCCTCTCTTCACAGGTAAATGAATGGGCTAGTTGGGAAGATGGAACAAAGACTTGGTGAACAGTGAAGGAATTAGTCAGGCCAAAAAAGACAAGAAAACTGCAGTAATAGTTACCGTTCCATATTATACTCTTTTGTATTATTATTCTGGAGTAATCTAATGATAAAACTGCAGTAATAGTTACCGTTCCATATTATACTCTTTTGTATTATTATTCTGGAGTAATCTAATGATAAAACTGCAGTAATAGTTACCATTCCATATTATACTCTTTTGTATTATTATTCTGGAGTAATCTAATGATAAAACTGCAGTAATAGTTACCGCTCCATATTATACTCTTTTGTATTATTATTCTGGAGTAATCTAATGATAAAACTGCAGTAATAGTTACCGTTCCATATTATACTCTTTTGTATTATTATTCTGGAGTAATCTAATGATAAAACTGCAGTAATAGTTACCGTTCCATATTATACTCTTTTGTATTATTATTCTGGAGTAATCTAATGATAAAACTGCAGTAACAGTTACCGCTCCATATTATACTCTTTTGTATTATTATTCTGGAGTAATCTAATGATAAAACTGCAGTAATAGTTACCGTTCCATATTATACTCTTTTGTATTATTATTCTGGAGTAATCTAATGATAAAACTGCAGTAATAGTTACCGTTCCATATTATACTCTTTTGTATTATTATTCTGGAGTAATCTAATGATAAAACTGCAGTAATAGTTACCGTTCCATATTATACTCTTTTGTATTATTATTCTGGAGTAATCTAATGCTTTTATCTTACTTTTATTATCCTATATATTACATGGTGATAACTTGTTTTATTTATAATGCTAAAAAAAACAATAGGATATTTGGTCAGGTCTTTTCGTAATCATCACAATTCATCTTATTCTGCTAAGTCTTGTAGTTTGGTACTGAAAAGTAAACATGACAAATGAAGGTATCAAGTTAGAACTTAAATGCTGCCAAGATAATTGAGGTATCTCCCAACACACAGAAGGAAAGGCCAGTCTATTTATACATTTAACCAACTAGATAGTGAAGGAAGTGACATATTTTACTGTCTATATTGTATGAACTCATGTGAATAGTCTGTCCACTTTCTATATGTTAATAGTCACATATTATTAGACCATTTGAACTATGTCCTCACCATTTCAGATGAGACTCAGTGATACAACATTTATGCTGAAATGTGTTATTTATTTATTTATTTATTTTTTTAATCCTTTGTTGATCAGGTTAGTCCCTCTAGGCTAGTAACCTTGTTTCAGGTGAGATCTAAGGTGGTATTTATACAACTAGAGGAAATTTGGCAAGGGCATCAGGGAACTTCCACTACTCATTAAAGAATGGTATTTGTGGAAATACTGGCTGCAAGAACTTGTGCATGTCCCATTCCTGGTGCAATGGCTGCTGGAAAGATGGTGTGCTGTTTTGAAAGAGGGTTGGAAGGAGCAGAGGTGCATGCCAGCTTGCAGGAAGATGTATACAAAGATTAGAAGGTGTTCTTCAGGAAAATATTTTCATGGAATCAGAGGAGATGGCGCAGGAATAATGTGTTGTTATAACCCTGCAGTTGGGAGGATTTCAGGATGATATACTACAGGAGATGTTAAACCAGAGTGAACCAGGCAATGGAGGAAACATTTCCTAGGGAGGGATAATGGAGAATATTCAAGAGGAAGAGTCAGAGGTAATCAAAAAAAAGGATGTTACACACACAAAAAAAAAAAAAAACATATACCAAGACAGTCAGAAGTAACTGTGAGCAAAAAGAAAAACGAGAATGCACCATGAAAAAGAAGTTTGTGTTGAGGATACAAAGAAAAAGAATAATGAATTGAAGAGATACGAGGTATGGGACATTATAATTTTATATTTGACTTTGAAAGTTCACAAGGTAAGAGCTTTTATTTTGATAAAGAAACATTTTGTGACATTTTTGAGACTTTTCATGGAATGGGAAATTTTTTATGTGAGTATGAAAGAGGAAAAAATGATAATCTTCTTGGAAAAGTTATGTAATAAAAGCTTTCGTTTCTAAGAAACAACAAAAATACATACACCATTTCAAACAGAGGTAGAGAGAGAGACTTTGAAAAGTCATTTAAAAAGTATTTGCAAAGAAGTCATGGACATTTTAAAGGTTTATGACAAATAAGGCTTTAGGAATTGGAGATGGGATTGCAATGTTGTTTTGAAAATGGAAATAAAACAAAATGTGTTAAGTGTTATAAATGTTGATGGCAATAGTGATGTTGTGAAATATTAGAGACAACCAAAAACATGTCTTTTTTGTGGGAAGGACACCTTGTGAATATTTGTGATAAAAGAAACTGCTGTATTTGTGGAAAAACAGGACATGATGCAAATAAATGTGAACTAGAATGTTATAAATGTAAACAAACTGGGCATTCTTAGATGGGCTGTAAAAAAGAGCTTAGTGATAGTGAAAAAAGAGAAGGATATAGAACAAAATGAAAAAGAACCAGAAATTGAAACTGAAGATAATTTAGAAAAACAAAAGAAAAAAAAATAATAAAGGAAAAGAAGATGGAGATGTGATAGGAAATAGTCCAGAAATCAGTGATGAAGAAGACATACACTGGAAAGTAGTAAAAGGAAAAATAATTCTATTAGAAGAAGAGTGAAAGATAGGAAATGGAAATTTAAGAAACTAGATTTAAAACAAAAAAGAAAGGAAATGGGTAAAAGGTAATGTACATTTAAAAGGGTAACAATTTCCTTTAAATTAAGGAAAAAAGAGAGTAATCATTTAAGGATTATTTCAGTAAATGTAAATAGTATTGAAACTATTATAAGAAGGATAAGGATTTTAAAATTGTAATAAAAGTGATACAGACATAGGTGTATTAGAAGACATAAGATTCTTAGTAAATTAAGAAATATTACCAACAGAAAAAAATGGGATGGAAATATATGGAATTTGGGAATTGAATGTTGTCCAGGAATAGCAGTATTATGTAAATGATCAGTGATGATATTATATGTAACACTATTAAAAACGGGAAGATTAACTATTATTGATTTGAGATGGCAAGAAAAATATTTAGAATTATAGCTTTATACAGTTATGTTATTTGTAAACAGAGGCAGAACTTATTTCAACAATTATTGGATTATGTAGTAGTGAATATGAATGTTCTAATAACAGGGAATGTTAATTGCAATTTAAGAAACAAAAAAGAAGGGAAAAGATATAAGAACAATTGTAGAAGTTATGAAATATGGTAAATTGGTTATATGGAATAGAGAATACTGGATGTATAGAAGACATATTCTTTAATCAGTGATGATTATTTTATAATAGCTGAAGGAATAAATATAGCAGAAGAGGAAGCTGTTGTAACAGGATTTACAAATCATTTAGCAATAGGGATGGAGATAAATGAAAACAAAGAACATATAAAATATGAAAGGGAATAAAAGAATAAACAGAAAAGAATAGAATGAAAAAGGAAAATAAGAAATTCTAGTTATGTAGAGATCATGTCACTATGAAGACATTTTATGTTAATTGATCAAAATGATGGATTACATTTAAAAGTTAATATAAAAAATATTTTTAAATAGCAGAGAGAAACCAGAAAGCTAGAAAAAGAAAAGATATGTACAGGCATATGAACATGCTTTAGCAAACCTAGAAAATAATGAGAGTATTATGACAAAGAAAAAGAATTATACAAAATAAATCATGAAAAGATCAAGATTTTTTTATATAAATATTTAGTAAAAAAGGAAGATGTGTCAGCATATTTGAATAAGATAGTGAAAGAAGACAGCAGTGTAATGACAGAAGTGAAAAATAAGAAAATATGTGTAGAAAGAAAACAAACATAGATTATGGGTACTGTAGTTCATTATGGGGAATAAATGTTTAATGAAAAAAAGAAAGAATATAAAAATATATGGAAAATGAAAACAATTTCAGATCAAGCAAATAAGAAAATTGGGAAATAAATTACTATGTACAAACTAGATAAAGTGCTTAGACAGTTAATAATAGATTCAGTAGCAGGCTCATGTGGAATAGGATATGAAATGTATAAGAATTTAATGGAAGGGCAAAACAAATACTTGTTACATGTTTTTAATGAATGGTTAAATGAAGACTTCTATTATAAGGAATTGTGTAGTGGAATATTAAAATTTATATGGAAAAAATGAATGAAAATAGATATAAAAATGGAGACCAATAGTACTAAATAATAGAGGTTATACATTTTTTATGCAGGTGATTCAAAAAAGATTGGAAAATATAATTAAGTAAATTTATACAGTATAAAAGGAAAGGGATGTCAAGAATTGCTAGTGACAGTAAGAGAAATTGTGGGTGATATTTTAAATAGAAGAGACAATGTAAAACGCAATGGTAGGTGATATTAATAAAGCTTTTGATTTGATAGAGCATAAGATGTTATGAGAATTAATGGAGACATATGTTTTAGTGGTAAAATTAAAAAAAAAAAGTTTGCATGACAGTGTATTGTAATACTATGATAAAAATTCTAATAAATGATTGGCTAAGTAAAGAAATAGGGATGAGTAATGGAATAAGACAAAGTTATCCTATGAGTGGTATATTATAGGATCATCGGATCATAGGAAGTTACTAGGGTATTGGCCCTGAGGCCCTTATAAGCCTAGCCAAGAGTTTAGTCTATTCATAGATAAAACAGCACCCGATGCCCATGTCCAGTAGGGACATGGGTGGAATCCCAGGGATGTATTTTCTATTTCCCATCCAGTTATCCAAATTGCGCTTAAAAAGGGGTAAAGTGGTACTCTGCTTGACATGAAGAGGGAGTTTATTCCATAGATGGGGGAGTCTGTGGGACACAAATCTATCCTGCCAGCAAGTCCTATTGAAGTCACAGACCAGGCTGAGGCCATGTGTGTAGGTTACACGAGTGGAGCTTGACTTACGGATGTCCAGCAGTCCCACCAAGGTGGGGTCTGAGATTGCCTTGTATGCCAGACAAAGGTCACCTCTGAGGAGTCTGTATGTAGCAAAGTAGAGGAATAGGGCTTTTAACCTAGCTGTGTATGGTAGATTTTTGAGGCCCTGGATTCTCCTGTTGAGGAACCTCTGTGGTCTCTCCAGCTGCTGCATGTGCTCTGCGAGGCACATGCTGAATGGGACATTGTACTCAATAATGGGGCTTATAAGGGAAGAATACAGGGATGTTATGACCTCCTTGTTCCTGGGTGAAATATCCTTACTTATGAGGTGGGCCATGTAAAAAGCTTTCTGTACAATGGAAGCAAAATGTTGATCAAAAGTCAGGCTGCTATCAATCTGGGTGCCCACATCCCTCACGACTGACTGTGTGCTTAGAATGTTGTTATTAATGTGAGAATTTGTGGGGACATCTCTCTCCCTAAAGGGGATGATGATGCATTTTTTTTTGTATTCAGCGTAAGACCATGTTTCTAGCACCAGTTATTTGTTTGGGTGAGACCTTCTTGGAGGATGTCCACATCACTAGGGGAATTGATGACAGCTCCTAACTTACAGTTATCTGCAAACATGGTCAGCCATAGCCCACTGGTTTTGGTCATCACTTGATACGGTCTACTGCTTGAGGTGGCTTTCCCTATTTTGACTAGGTGGATTCTATCAGTGAGCCAGTTGGCTACCCATCTGGTAATATGTGGATTGATGTCTAGTTGAGAGAGTTTATCCATTATGCCAAAGTGGGGAATAGTGTTGAAGGCTTTGAAAAGGTCAAGGTAGGCAGTGTGCACTGTCTTCCCCTCATCTATGGCTTTGGTGACTGTCTCAAAAAAGTCAACCAAATTTAACAGACATGACCTCTCCTTGACGAAGCCAAAATGTCTGGGATCAAGTGTTTGGAGGTTGCCAATGTCCTTGTTTATGAGGTCCATGATAATCCATTCCATGGCCTTGCAGATCAGGCTAGTTAGGCTTATGGGGCTACAATTTCCCAGATCAATGGGCGCTCCACCTTTGTGTAAAGGGATGACAGTGGCTGTCCTCCACTCAGCTGGGACAAAACCGGTACTCAGGCTTTGGTTGAATAGGGTGCCTAATAGTGCTGCAAGTTCCTGCCTGAGTTCATGTAGAATGCAGCCTGGGATGTTATCAGGTCCCATGGAGGCTGTATTTTTTGCCATTGAGAGAGTAGTAATGGCCTGATCCCTAGATATAAGGGGAATGGGGGCATGTACCGGGAATGTCCTGATTTACTGATGGGGGGGACAGAGGGGTGAAATTTTTGCTGAATCTGTCAGCCAGCAAGTTTGCTATATCTACAGCATTTGTATATGTGGTGTCCTTGACCATCAGTTCTGAACAGATCTAGGTGCTACCTTTGAGATAATGGACATATGTGAAGAAGGCCTTATAATTGTCTCTAGTAGATGTGACCAATTTGGACTCAAAGTTTGCCTTGGAGGATTTCACTAGTGCTCTTATTTGCTTGTTTAGGCTAAGGAGAGATTGTTTCCAATTGGGCACCTGCTCCTTCTTGGTCCTGGTCAGCAATTTTTTTCTTCTGTTATAGAGTTTATTTATTGCAGATGTCCACCAGACAGGTTTACTCTTCCTTGTGGAGGATGATTTAGTCCTGTCATGTATTCCTGATTCCATGCATCTATATAAATGTCTGTATAGTAATTTGGTATAGGTTTGGATACTGGTGCCAGTTCCTAGTGAGGGGCAGGGGGCTGTGAAGCTGTTTATATCATCCCTCAGGAGGCTATAAACATCTTTGGAGAAGTTTTTTGATTGACACTAGCTAGAGGGGGGATCGGAAGAGATGGTGACTTCAAAAGTGACTCCTTTATGGTCGGATCTTACAAAGGAGGAAGATAGTGCAGGGGTGCTGCAGTGGCTACTCCTGCTGGTTAATACCAAGTCAAAGATATTATTCCCTCTTGTGGGGGTATCGACTAGCTGTTCCAAAGCATTTGCATTTACAAAATTGAGGAATCTCTGGGTATTTGTGTTCTGGCAAGAGTAGTTCTTCCAGTCTATGTTTGGGTAGTTAAAGTCACCCAGGATCAGGGTAAAGGGTTGAATCTTGATAGATTCGAAGAGATTTAGATAGGCAGTTTTGGCATCTTGGGTCAGATCTGGGGGGGTGGTAGGTAGCTATTATTTGTATAGGGGTCTTGTCAATAGTTAACTGCACCTGGAGTGTCTCCTGTACATCATACTGTTTGACCAGCCTGGAGGTGTTTATATTTTTAATATATATTGAAACTCCACCTCCTTTGGCTTTACTACCCACAGTTTTGGATCTGAATGTATGATAGGATGAGTAACAAGGTAAGGCTGGGGTGCTCTCCACAGCTTTGAACCAGGTTTCTGTGACCACACAGATGTCAGCATTTTCCAGGGTTAAGAATGCTTGCAATGAGTGCAGTTTCATGTTTAGACTCTTAGCGTTTAGCAGCATGACCTTTAATTTGTGTTTTGTTGAACTTTTATGTTGCTAGTTTTAACTTCATCACTTTTCCTAAAAAAGGCACTATAGGGGAGGCAAGAGCCTTTGCCAGAATCCTGAAGCCCAGGTGAGAAAGATGCAGGCCATCTCTGGCAAAGCATTGTGGTCTGTCGATCATATCTTCCCATGTCTTCCCCCTGGAATTACACCAGAAACTGAGCCAATTATTAAAATCAATAATTTTCTGTATGTCTTCAGGCATCATTCTGGGTGACGGTAGAATGCTGCTTAAGGCTAGGGACATACCTGACTGGGACACATATTCAGCAAATTTAATCATGTCTCTCTTCATATAGTCCAGGGAGGTATGATGTCTCAAGTCATTCACATCAACATAGACTATGACAGAGTCATAACAGTACCTGTTGTTGAGAGACTTGAGTGCTTGTGTAATATGGCAGATTTTGGCCCCTGACAGAGAACTAACTGTGACTTTCTCCTTATTCAGCCTGGTGAGAGGCACATCTGTGTGTCTCACAATGGAGTTACCTATGACTAATATGTTGGGTTTATGGTTAAGCCTTAGTGGTCGTGAGACAGAGGTGTGTGAACTATGAGTGGTATGTATTATTTGCTTTAGTTATGAATATGGTAATAAGTAAGGTGAATTGTAAAATGGAAAATAAAACATATGCAATGCAAACAGGTGTAGATATTCCAGTTTTGATGACATATGCAAATGGTATTATTATAATAACCAAAAATTGTTCATGGATGAAAGAAATGGGTATGATATTAAATAGAGATAAAAGTAAAATTTGGGGAGGTAAGATAAAGGCAGGAGAAATACAATTTACAATGAAAGAAGTCTCAGCATTGATGATATATTTGGCAATGAAATAGTAAATGGAACACAATGGAAAAACATTTTAAAGGAATTGAAATCATTTTTTGTGCATGGAGAATATATGGATTATCTTATAGGAAAAAAGATAATTTGATAAATTCAGTATTAATGGGGAAAACAGCATATTTATCAAGTGTGTTCAAGATTCCAAGAATGTATGAAAAACAATTAGATTTTTTTTACATTTATATGGGGATCTAGAGTAAATCCAGTAAAGAGGGGGGCATTATATATGAATAAAGATGTGTGTGGGTACTAGGGTTACTAAAGCAAGTGGTATTTGTAGCTTTATTAAATTTGTATAAAGAATTAGATGTAAAATGAGAAAAGTGAGAAATTAATAGTAAGACTGTTTATGTTTAAGAACTTTTGGGAGATTAAAAAGAATTAAGAGAGAAAAAGAATGTATTAATGAAGAAATAGAAAATTATCAAGGAATAAATAACGTGGAAAATAAAGACAGATGAAATAGAAGAAGATCGGAAAACATAAGAATACAATGGTACAATATTATTGTTATCTCCTGGGAAAATGTACCAGAAGAAAAGATTAAAGCTATAAAAGAAAGCAATAAGAAGTGTAGAAATAAAATAGATTGCCAGGGTTTTCTATGGAAATTGGGTATAAAGAACTTATCAGTGAAAGCAAATATGCCTTATAAAAAGAAAAGTGAGATAATATGTTTGTATTGTGGTGAAGAAGAAACCACAGAACACGTTCTTCTGAATGGTAAAAGAGTGGAGAAATTATGTGAAAGATTATGTGAAGAATTATTTTTAGAATCAAAAAATAGTAGTAAGATAAATATAGATATGATTGAATATAGATATTATAAGAACAGCAATAAAAAATAAATAAAAAATGGACAACAATTGTTTAATGTAGTATGGATGATTCAGAATGAGAGATTAAGTGAGACTATATTTAATGGAAATGGATATTATTCATAATATTAAGACAAATCAGTTGGTGGTTATGGAAAAATGAGTGGGGGGTGTGAGGGTCTAGTTTGAAGCAAAATGTAAAGAGATGAAAATTAGAATATATAAGGAAGACATTATGTCAATAATTGAGTAATTTTTGTAAACTGGCAAATACATACAGATCTATGTAAAAATGTAAATATGTCATGTAAATAAAGGTCCTGTAGCTTTTTCAATAGGTGCCGTGGAATCTTTTAGAACCACCTAAGCTACCAATAACTCAGGATGATGGGGCTGTAGCTTATTTTATCAAACAGCTCTCCCAGTCAGGAATGTAGCACCCTCATATACTGCACTGTAGTGCCAGCAATTGATCACTCTGTAGTATGGGAGTAGAACCCACAACCTTCTGCATTAAAGGTAAATGTGGTACCTGTTGCACCACTGACACTGCTTAAGACCTTATCTGGTCTAGACTAAAATGATGATGGCCCAGACTCAGCTTAGTAACCATCCACTTGTTGACTATGGTACACACACATTATTATATAAAGAATAAAAATAATTTGAGTGTCCTTTGACTGCAGTAAAGTACAAAACTTCTATACATCTTGTGATAACTTGTTTCAGAAAAGAATGGGTCTGCTAGCTGAAAATGTTCATCTTGCAATGAAGATTAGGTGTAATCTAAACTCTTTAGACTCCAGTTTAAATCCCTTATCCATGACAAAGATATAAAGGAAATGAACCACAAGCTTTACTGATATACGTGTAATGCACCATTTGTTTTGTTGAAAGAAAAAACAAGTTAAATATCTTCAAGTCCAGAAACCAGGTGGCTATGGTGATGCAGTGGTTAGTGCTGTCACCTCACAGCAAGAGGGTCTCTGGCTTGATCCTTGGCTGGGGTGTCTTCTGTGCAGAGTCTGCATGTCCTCCCTGTAGTCATGTGGGTTTCCTCTGGGTGCTCTGGTTTCCACCCATGCCTGAAAGACATGCTGTAGGTGGATTGGACACTCTAAAGTGTGTGTGTGTGTGTGTGTGTGTGTGTGTGTGTGTGTGTGTGTGTGTGTGTGTGTGTGTGTGTGTGTGTGTGTGTGAAAGGTTGGGTGCCAGGTTGGTAACTCAATACCATAAAACTCCAATGCCAATCATGAGCAGACAAGGTGTCTGCTGTGGTGACCTCCTAACCATGAAAAAGCCAAAAGAAGAAGAATTTTCAAGTCCAGAAATTTCTACACCTGGCTGAAAGCTCAATTGATAAACCTGATACTCATGTAGTATGACATCCTCCAGGCAACTATCACTAGATTTGGATAGGTTATCATTAGTAAAACTCTACAAGTATTGCTCACAGCAACCTCACATATTGCTATTACTAGCTGCCAGTCCAAGGTATGTGTGAGAGACAACATGTAAAGAATACCAGGACTGGCTCTACTGTTAATAGGAGTGGGTGCTCATTTAGGAAATATCAGCTCCTATGCATCTTCAAGTCTAAGTATGTGAATTTTGACAAACTTCTGTGATTTTACCAGAATATGTGACAAAGTTACACAGAACTGATGGTGAGCACAACAGGATCACACACTTATTTTATTTGTTTTTATCTTTAAAGGTCACAGGTAAATTTAACAGCTGGTAAGCCATACACTGAAATCCAGAAGTAGTTCCTTACTTAGCTCATGCATATCAGAATGATGGTGGTGAAATCAATGTTATCTATGTGATAGTCCTGCTAAAAGTTTTTTTTTTTGGTTCAAAAAATGTTGAGCAAAAAGTATGCTAGCCATAAATGTTTTCAGATGCAGTTTAAATTATTTATGTTCTTATTATTTTTAGATCATTTCAGCCAATAAATATGTAGAAGGACAAAGGTAAAATCCGTGTATACAGAAAAGTTATAGCACACAATAAGCCAGCATTTATTAAGAATAAAATCGGAATGATAAGAACAAATCTACTTGGATACATAGACAGTCACCTGATGTCAGGACATAGCCTAGACACAAGAGCTCCAAAGCAATATAAATTGGCAACTATTTCACCATTCATCGAAAAGGAAATTTGAAGAAAGACAGAAATCAAATGGAGTTTCTGATATGCAAATTATCGAAAGGGTCACTTTAGCCCATGGAAAGCAGCTTGAGAAACCCTTGAACCTATAATACATTAAATGGTGAACATACAGAAATATATTAATTGGCATTCTTTTTCTTCTGAGATATTTATTTAGGAAACAAATTGAAAGTCATTGGTCACTTTACTGTAATGCACATAGCTGATTTAGTGATAACCGGTAATAAAAACATTAATTGCCTTTTTGACTAGATAAGAACAAACACATATTTTGCCACATATTTTTATGATTTGTTGATGCATTTGGAAATGTTTGACTTAAAACAAGGGAAAGGTTAAGATCTAATTAGTCATTGTCTACATGTGGGGAGACAGAAATATGCAAAACAAAACAAAAATAAATGAATAAATAAATAAAAGTTGTGTCATACTGTAGTAATTAAATGTTCTTTATAAGGATAGGTTATCTTTAATTTTATGTGTGAAGTATATTTATAAGCAATGCTATTTAAAAAAAAACACATTAAGTCTCGGTTTATATGACAAATATGCCTTATAACAACTATAGGTTACACAGATATGGTCCCTTTCATTCTGAAGGTGCCCTGCCACTGATTGTAATGGGAAATGTATTATGAAAAAGAAAAAGTATATAATTCTAATCATATGCTTACTTGATACTTCTAGAACAAAATGCACATAAAAGCCTCTAATTATGATGACAGGGCAGTTTTTGTTTGACAGTATGTATTCTGAGCTTTCTTCTGCTTAACTGCTTTATTGACAATGTCTTTGCAGTGCAGAGTTCAAGCTTCAGTGTTAAGAAAACACATACCTCATAGTGTGGGAGTATATTACATCCCTTGGCATGAAAAGAAATATGTTTTAAAGCAAGGGTGGTCGAGGACAACATTTGTGTCAAATGCTAACATGCTGTGAGAGTGGAGTTGAAAACAACATTTCATGCTTAGTTTAAAAGGCTATACGTTTAAATAAATCAGCAACTTCTGTTTTTCTATTATTCAGTATTCAGAATTCTTTTTAGTCTTTTTTTTGTCTTGTTATACATGTCAGAATTTGATAAATATAAATTGAAAGCCATTAAGAAACACTCTATCTACAAATTCTGAGAAAGGATAACTCATTTAGATTAACCAATTTCATCCTTTGTTTTAAATAAAACTTTTGGATACCTGTCAATCGCTATAACTGTATAACAACCGCAGCTGAATATAAGACGATAATATTTTATGCAAGATTTATAATATGCCTGAAAAAAACTTCTGGTAACTGTACTGATGAAATAGCAAGTGTATCATTTCCATGTGCTCCTCTAACACAGTTATTCCCACATAGTATAACAATGAGAACTCATGGCTACTGATGGCTGTGAAATTGTTTTTGAAATGTATGACATAATGCATCATGGAATATTCAGAAACAAACAGTGCATTATATTAGGCAAACTGCTGTGGTCAGCAGTGACATCCACAGAAGTAGTGATTCAGAGACAGCATGATCCACTAGTGTGAAAAATAGTGCAGAATTGTGATAACATTTTTTATTTACTTTTCTTTACTGGAAAATCCTAACAGCGCTACTTTACCTATTTTCAGTCAAGGCCTTGAGATGAAAATTTCAAGAAAAAGGAATTGTACAATATAACAATGTTGAAATAAATCATAAAGAAAAGACAGTGCACAAAAATAAAGGTACACATTAAAATGGAACAAACAGGAACCATCACAAAAAGATATACCCCCGGATTCACTAATCCTCCGTGTAAGACTTAATAAGTCTTACTCGGAGGCTGCAGTTGAATGGTTTGACATCAGCGTGCCATGAATATGCATGACGGCACACTGACTCAACCGTAAGTCTTACACGGACTGTGTAAGAAAGCAGGGGGCGTGTCCGACTGCCGAGCAGTCTAAATGTCCACGCCCCTGCAAGTGTTTTAAAACTAAACAAAGCACACACACAAGAGCGATTCCGCTCAAATGTCCCTTCACCCAACACCACATTCCCTGATATTGTAAACCCCTATCACAGTTCTAAAACGCAAAACATTAAATATATTTTTTTAAATCCCCAAAATAGCTGCCCGTATTTGCACGTGTGTGCGCGGGTGGGCCCATTGCTTAGCTGCAGTTAGCAATTCCGACATGGAAGAGCATTAGAAAGAATGTTAATGCAAAGCACACCAAATAGCAATAGCGTAATGGTAGGGCATTTGCACAATGAAGAAGCATTCACAGTTCGAGTCCCACCACTCCCCTTCATATTTTTTTAAAATCAGTATATGAAATAATACCTGAAAAATATGTTTAAACATTACTAAAAAGCAGTGAAATAGCCAGTGTATCAGTGAACAAAATAAATATTTTAAAGGATCCTGATATAAAATTGCCTGCAGTTAAGCAGCACTTCACCCAGCGCAATAGAGTTGCCCGTAGTTGAATAGTGCTTTATCTAGCGCAATAGAGGTGCCCCCAGTTTAATAGCACTTTACCTAGCACAATAGAGTTGCCCATTGTTTCATAGCGGTTTACCCAGCGCAATAGAGTTGCCCATCGTTTAATGGTGCTTTACCCAGCGCAATGTGTTTGCGCGGACGTGTGTGCTGTGCCAACCAGGGCACCATAGGGCACCGAGGAGCAACGTAGAGCAAAGTTGCTTAAATGCAGCCACACCCCATAGCCTGTCTGGATAGTATGAAAATAAAATGAATGACAAGATTCAAACCCAGGACTCTGTGCATCACAAGCAAAGTACAGAACCACTAAGCCATGATCCTGAGCACTAATCCCTGTTATACTCTTTTACACACTTAACACCGTACTGATCCTTTGTGATCAGGCTACAGCGTATGTCATCATAATATCTTGGCATGTCCAGGGGTCGGTTTTGTGTGTACTCTCCAGTCCAGCTGGTGAATATTGTGATGTTGACACAATGTCACATCTGCCTCATGTACACAGACAACCCTCTCCTCCTCCCAACAAACTCAGATATATGTGTGAGATGCACCTGTATAGACATACAGGGTGCTGAATTCTCTCGACCCATGACTGGCACAGTCTATCAGGTGGTGAAGGTAACCACACACACCATATATCAGTCTCACATATCCTCTAGCGACAGCACTCAAACCACATTATCACACATAGACATACTTGGATGCTGTAAATGAACTCTGCCTTAGCAGCAGAGACCTCCAAAGCAGACACACACACAACTGCTACCCCACTACAATACCCACATATCACATAGTTCACAATGTCAGTGTGCCACACAATCACTGCCCTGTGGGCTAAACAACACATCTAATACATTTGTAATAGGCGACACTTATTGTCAGACGCACTGACGTACCACTCACCAGCCCAAACTAGGGAATAGTCACTTTGGGCTGTCTGTCGGGTGCCAGGATCTGCCACATAACACATGCAGTCAGGTCACTACAAAGCAAGTACAGGACTGGCACCATCATTGTCCATGCTGGTGCATAAAACCTCAGACGTTACTCCCTGGACCACATGACATGATACATGGAGGAACACTCTGATCATGTAGCCCAGGCCAGTATGACCCTGACCTTGTCTAGCATCTTACACCCACCAATTATGATGTCACAGTATACAGACAAACATATCACGTTTAACAGTTGGCTAACAAATTGGTGTCATTCATAGGGGATACAGTGTGTGTCAGCCTGTGGTGACATGCTCGACATGCCACGTAGCTTCACTATGGACAGCTTGCACTTGTCACCCTTGGACTTTTGAATGCTGGCTAAGGCTCTTGCTACCACCATAGTGCCTTTCTTAAGCAGGGCTCAAAAGACAAACCCACCTCCATAGACATTACAGGTTATATGAAACTAAGGGTAATGCTGCTCAACATCAGATGGGTTACCCTCATATTGCGGCCACTCAGGACTCTCCTCAGTATGGAGGATAGCGATATCTGTGCACTGACAGACACCTGGTTCAGGCTCACTTATGCACACCAGCACTACCAGGTTATGTTTCATACCATGCTGTCTGACAACAAGCCTTGGAACAGACAACACAACTAGGGGGAGTATCCATATACACCACAGATACACACACCTCCGGGTTAATAGCACTGCACAAAGCATCACAGACCATACATATACAACCACCATTGTGCAATACTGCCTTTCAGTTTGTTGCCTGCTACAGAACACATTCCCAAACTCAGGAACCACACTCGGCTTTCATGGGTACTATGGAGAATATGAAGGTCTCCACAAACACCATTATATTGGGTGACTTCAAATACACAAATATTGACTGGGTATACTACTCAAGCCCCAACACCCTCATCCAACAGTCGCTACAATTTGTAGACTCATATGCTATGGCACAACCAGTCAGCACAGCCACAAGGGGGAATACATATTGGACCTGATCATCACCAACATGGGGACTCTATGTTCCACACCAGCAATATACCCCTCATTGGTAAGGTCAGAACATACATGTATCTCACTAGACATACATATACCCTCCACACACCCATCCTGGGTAATCTTGGTGAACTTCTCATGAGCCAGCGTCTCACTTCACCAAAGCAAGGTAGTATCCTTCAGAGACCCTGAGACAGTGGCAAATACATCTCAGATTGCTAAATCCTTTACATACACATTCTATGGACACCTAGTGGACTGCATGGATTGGGTTATCCCAAATAACAACAGGACTCACTCCTCCAATGGCAGGGTACCTGTCTGGTAGACCTCAGCCATTAATAAGCTGTACAACATCAGGAGGAAGCTACTACATGATAGAGCACAATCCCAGATGGGGAAAGCATCTGTGATCTGTACTAGCAGACAGCTACGATCACTCATGAAAACTTCTAAGGGCCGCTTCTACCGGACAATAGCACCAGACACATAGGACTATCTCTCGGCCTTCTTCAGTTATGTCAGGAACCTGGGTGGACACTCACTGATATGCTGTGAGTTACTGCATACTGACTAAACTTACCCTGAACCCACTGGCATTGTCACCATCCTGGCAAACAGGTTCAGTGCAGATGTCTCCCCCCATCCCCCCTAAGGAGCAACTATCCATCCCAACAGAGTGTAACCTCCCTGACATCACACAGTAACAAGTGAGTGCTGCCCTCCCCAAAGCGTACATCACAGCATCAATGGGACCAGACGGTGTCCCGGCCTGCATCTTACACAAGCTTCATGACAGACGTAACCCTTACATTACAGCACTGTTCAATATCGGAGTTACTACAGGATATGTACCCAAGGAATGGCATACAGTGACAGTGGTCCCACTCCACAGAGTTGGTGCCACAATGTACCACAGACAATATTGCCCTATAAGCCTAACTAGCCTGTTCTGCAAAGCTATGGAGCGTATTGTCATGGGACTCATACACATAGACATCAGGAACCTACAGACACTGTGTCCTACACATTTCAGCATTGTTGTGGGAAGATCTTGCCTCTTGAATCTGTTTGTATTCTTTAAATGGTTAACAGGTCCATCAACATAGGGATGGTTGTCCACACAGCCTACCTGAACCTTGCAAAACCCTTCTGGGCCATTATGCATAGGCTCACCAGCGTTGATATGGACACATATCTCACATGATGGATTGCTACCTGGATCAGGGATAGCACCGACATAGTCAGAATTGCAGGTGCCATGTCTGACTATACACCAGTTACATGTGGCATCCCACATGGCTCAGTCCTGGGACCTCTCTTGTTCAGTATATATTTGTCTGACGTACAGGCTACCACAGGGG
The DNA here is from genome assembly GCF_019279795.1 of Protopterus annectens. Taxonomy (NCBI): domain Eukaryota; kingdom Metazoa; phylum Chordata; order Ceratodontiformes; family Protopteridae; genus Protopterus; species Protopterus annectens. The sequence continues at coordinate 1,450,601,952 of NC_056725.1, read as the reverse complement.
AAATATGGCTGACCATGTTCGCACTTGACTGCAAACTGGGTGCCATAATCAACTCTCCAGCTGCCACATGCATATTCAAACAGGGTCTCACAGAGATGGATGACTGGTGCCTGTGCCATGGCCTACAGATAAATGCCATTAGTTGCATAGTCATCCCCTTTGGGAATAACAACATGCCCACACATTACCACATAGGTAGTACTCCATTACATACGGTAGAAGTTGTTAGGGGTTTGGGGACATGAGTTGTTCATACTATTGCCTTTGACAATCACATTGCCAAAGTGGTTGGACAGACCTTCTATATAGGCCACCTTATCCCATATGGTTTCACATCTAGATCGAGTGAGGTCATTGTGCCCCTATACTCATCACAACCATGCTTGATTACAATGCCACATTTGGGGTGTACCTTACCCGACACCTGCAGCAACTGTACTGGCCACAGATGTTCCTCACCAAGCAGATCTAGGGACTCACATGGATGCCCTGCACAGTTCAGATGCAGTAACTCCAGCTCTACTCAGTCGCTTACCACCAACTCGGATATGATGTGTGCCTGTTGTTTACAGATATACCCAACCCAGAATTACTAGACATGCTCCACCTCAGGATATCCGACTCCCTTGGAGCTACACACTCCAGGTACATATACCTCAGCACAGATGTTAATAGGACATGCTGGAGGGACAGATTCTTATCCCAGAGGCTCCACTCACTCCGGATTGTAATCTCAGTTTCACATAGGCAGAGCCATCCACTGACCACCTACAGGAGACATCTTGATGACCGTATGGGTGATCGTATGTTTACCCCTGGGATATCTTCTGTGTCCCTGCTAGACAGAGGCACACTTGCCTAAACGTACATGGGCTATCTTGTGTGACCTACTATTCACACGCACAGTGTAGTAATCTGACAGGGTTGCGAATGCTAAACACACTCTGGCTAGGCTTGTACATGCCCTAGGGCAAATAGCCTAGTATCGACTTCTGATCCTATGCTAATGTTCAGGATGCACAATGTTTAATGCTGGTACTGTTTGCAGGTCTTTATCGTCTTTGCTTTACCAGTTGTTATGAACAACTTAGGTATCTGCAGAACATATTTGATTATGACAGGGTTCCACTATATTATATATGTGTCTGTTGTCATGTAACTGTGTACACAGGGCTGATTGCTGGATAGTCAGAGGTTCCTGGGTTAACACATGCAACTGCCAGATATGTGTGGCCCACTGCTGTCCTCAGACATGGCCTGTGTGAGCATGCCCAGTTTAGGCTTTCCATGTTTTGTTGCCTGACATCTGTTTCATTTATTCAAGTGTGTGAGCATGCCCAGTGTGACCTTTCAGTATTTTGCTATCTGAGGTCCACTACATTTGTTGATTTGTGTGAACATGACCAATATTAACATTTATACTGTGTGAGTTGGAAGTCAAGTTCTGTTCTTACTGCAGGACTCACCTTTGTGTCATAACTCGACAGGGATTATGCTGTGCCTGCAGGGTTTCCATGAGATACTTTGCATAGACTTATCAACATTCCTTCATACAAGCGGACCACTGCAATACTGTCATGGTTTAGTGGTTCAGTATTTTAAATATAGTGCACAGTATCCCGGGTTTGAGGCCCATCACTGCTTTATATTTTCATACTGAGCAGACCAGACTGCTTAAGGACCAGTTAAGCACATATGAGCATGTTGGCTTTTGTTCAGCTATGCCCTACTTAGATCAGGCTTGGCTGACATTGCTCAATATTCACCAAGATTGCTGGACATTGCCCAATATTACTCAACATTGACCACAGTTGTGTTATTTGGTGTGTGCGATTTTGTTTGCATATACTACATGCTGGTAAATGCTGTTTAGCACTGCTTTATATTGCTTAACACATGGCAATCATGCCTCAGGTGGTGCTGCAGGGCTGCCTATGTTGGATGCACATACTCCACTCCCTGTACATGTTTGAAAGCAGGTAGTGTCAGCTTAGGCATCCCTTTTACTATATGCGCAAGTCAGAGAAAGGTATCATTTCCAGAGTTCCTACTGAGCCAGTGTATGTGCTATGTGTTGCCTCTTTGCCAAGGCCAAAGCATACTGGGCACGCCTCCTTCTGCCAAGTGGGGCAGGCTCAGGTTGCTCCTCCTCCGAGTCACGCTCTGCCTGTGATGGCCTTGGCAATGGTGGGGGGCTGTTTGGCCCAGGCCTATGCTGGTCCTGTTGCAGCTGTTTTCACAGGATCATATTATGTAGCATAGCACATACCATGACAATTTGGGTACATGTAGTTGGTGAGTACTGCAAGGCTCCACCAGATGTGTCCAGGCACTGGAACCATGATTTGAGCAGCCCAAACACACGCTCGATTACATTACGTGTTTGTGCGTGTGCCTCATTATGGCATTCCTGTTCAGGTGTGTGTGCGTTTCTGATGGGTGTCATCAGCCACGGCTCCAGTGCATAGCCAGCATCCCCCACTAGGTGACCATGTGGGATGTCCCCATTGGCAAATCTCTGGTACAGCTGCATCAGATGCCAGATATGGGAATCATGGTAGCTTCCAGGGCAGCCAGCACACTCATTTAGTATTATGCCCTGGGCATCACACACGACCTGGCAGTTGATGGAGGGGAAGCCCTTGTGGTTGAAGTAGACCCTACCCCGCTTACCGGCTGATGCTTTGATGCGTATGTGCGTGCAGTTTATTGCACCCACTACCTCAGGGTATTCCGCTATTTGCTGGAAGAGACGCATCTTGCTGGCCAATACCTCACAGGAATTGGGGAAATATACATGATTACCGACATGTGCTGACATGGCATCCATGAACTGGTGCAGTACCCTGGATGCTAATGCCTGTGATATCCACATCATATCACCGGTTGGTCTCTGGAAGGTACCTGTTGCTAATATTCTTAGGCCAACACATACCTTGGTTTCCACTGGGATGAGTTTCCCTCTGTTGGTTCTGTGTGTGAGGCGTGGCCTGCACAGCTCAACAATTTTCTGCAGGAGGTCTCTGTCCACTCTATAGTGCTCCACTATCTCCAGCTAATGTAGCCCCTGGTAGGTTACCCTAGGCCTGTACACTCTTATCCGTCTCCTCACTGTGGGTTGTCCAGCAGCATTTCCATTGTCACCATCCTCAGCATGTTGCATATGTCACCTTATAACAGCAATGGCAGCCCCTAACATTTCTTTGTCTCAGTAAAGCTTTTTCAGTTTTCACTTCTATTAGCTTACTGCACTGTCTGTTGTGGGAAACATAATGGACTGTTTTTTGCAGAGTTTTAAGTGCTAGGCTGGGCTGGGCTAGTGTACTGCCTGTGTAATTGCCTGATTCTGATTATTTTCACCTGCTAGCTCTGCTAGTACTCCCTGGTATCTTCCTACTATTTGTTGTGCTTCCTTTTTCCTTTCTGTTTCCTCGGGGGGGCAGCACCACGGACACAAGCACAAACACGCTCACAGCAGCTCACACTCATGCACACATGGACTAAAACTTGCTTATTCAGGTTAAAACGCGTGCACTCCAGTGCAAACATGCTTACAACTCTTTAAACAGCCTTATGCATGCTTACTCCAGCTTAAACGTGCACACTCACGCTTACACGCGAGCACTCTGTCTTACTCGGGTTTACAGGGGCGCACACGCGAGCATACCCGCTCAGCAAGAAACTTTGGTGTTATCCACAGCATACACCTTCCATTTCTTGCCTTTACCTAGCCTACCTATTGGCACACCTCTTTCCATGATGTGTAAATGACAGCTGACGTATGCCATTCTGCTCCAATGAGCTTCACTTCTTTCATACATACCCCACTCATGATGTCACCTGTCTTCTACTCTGTTACTCCCCTTATCCTACTCCTACACTTCACTGACTGTGCTCATTTGCTATGTAAACTTGCGATTCACTATCCTAACCCTTCTTTGCATAGGATTGCCTGCTAATACTTGGTTGCATCTCTTAGACTAAGCTTCTCCCTTTAGCAACCTCTACTCGGTGGCCATGTTGTCTTCAGCCTGCCATTCCCTTGCATTGTACATTAACAATTTAAATCAGATCTACATTTGTGGGTTTTAATTTTTAGTTTTATGGTTTTTTAGAGTGCTGCCCATTTGCACGGTGCTGCGCTACGCTTAAACATCGGAAATCGGAGAAAAAAAAAAATATTTTTTTTTCCATATTGCATCGGGAAACATTGCCAATGGCTGTATATTTGGCCATTGGCATGCTTCCTGCACTGGATGCAACCTTTATTTGGAGCACTCACGGCTCTGTTTAGCTATTTGCAGAACGGTACTCAGTTGTCAACTGAGTACATTTCGGCAAATAACACTGCTCTTACTCGGACAAGTTCGGGTTTCCTGAATCACAAATCTACCTCATTTGCATGCCTTTCACCTGCAATTGAGCTAATTTGCATATCCCAGCCCTGTCCGTGTAAGAGCCATTTTAGGAGCTCTCTTGCACTCCCCTGCAGGCTGTTCCTGGATCGCTCTTCGGACATGATGGCTGCATGGAGTCTTACTCTACTCTTAGACTCCATGCAAGCCATTGTGAATCCGGCCCATAAAGTTATCAAGTGCCTAATACTCACAGATAATGATCTTTTACTTGACTTATCACAGTCCATTTGTGAGAGATACAAGTGTCTATCTAAATCTGAGGCCTTACACTAACAATTAAGCACAACTTTTGAATATCACTCACCTACAACCCAGTTTACACATATCTACATCGAGGCACATAAGAAATCCTTGCCCAAGCATTAATAGTTTAGTAGGAGAAAGGCTCAGAGTAAACCAAACACTGCAACACCAGTTAATGAAAACACAGCTGGAAGTCAACAGGAAATAGTGCATTCTAAATACAATACATCAAATAATCAGCAAAAACAAATAGAAATGCCTTAGCGATTGCAGACTCCATAGTTAGCACACTGATACCATACTTACAACACTGGACACAAGCAGAGTGACAATGAATTGTATGTGAAGGGCCAAGATTGACAAAATTTCAAGGACCTTGAGGACCCATAAACAAGACAAATATGTTTTATACCATGCTGGTAGTCCATGTTGGAGTAAATGACCTGGTGAACGTATCTCTGACGGATATGCAGAGAGATATGACAGAGCTCATTATGCATGTCAGAATTTCAGGAAAGACCTTAGTATAAGGTGGAATCCTTTCATCATTTCATCATTAAATTTGTGCCAAAGTGTAAAGAAAAGATATTTAGCTTTAACTGAATAAATATCTGCTGTGATTCTAGGGTGCTCTAGTACATGTCTGTGTGGAATGAGATGCTTAACAGCTGTACTTGCTTCATGAAAGATGGTTTGTACTTCCCATTCTAAGGCTTCCAGATGGTAGTGAAAGCTTTCACTACCACTATTGTCCTTTTTTTCAGGAAGAACCCTCTAAAGGACCTTCTAACTTAACTTTCAATAAAACCAGCCACTGGACCACATCAAGGTGGCTCTACTGAATGCTAGAACTTTGAGGTCCTTCTGCATTTGGGGCACATCCATGTATGTGTTACTTTATAAACATGGTTTAATATCTCCTGGAGCACTCCCTCATTACCTGGGTTAGGTGCTTAATGCTCATTTAGACCTAATTGAAACTGATGGCATACCCATTTTTTAGAGATCACATTACTTCTAGACAGATACACAGAAACTCACAAGCAGAGCTTATAGATATTCAAATCACACTGTATAGGATTAGCTATCAGACCATAGTGTCCTAGAGGCTCCCTATGTGTCTCCAGAAAATAGTATAACATTCCTAAATATTCTTGATGAACTACCTATCAGTAGGAATTCTGTTATCCTAGATGATTTTAGCTACTCGGTCATAAACTGAGGGAGTCATGTCGTCAGTGAAGGATATGCACTAACATTTTTACATTACATAAACAAGAAGTTCCTGCATTAAATTGTTAAGGAACCCAGTACAGTAAAGAATATACTTGACCTAGTTCTAGCAAACTTAGCAACCCACACAAAAATATCCTCTTGCTTGTCAAGTTAGATAATAGAAAAATAACCTTCTCCATTAAAATTTCCAAACTCACAGAAGCAAATATCACACAATTCAAGGACTTCAAATGTACAATACTCATAAAATTCTATGATGAAGTTTCCAAATTTGAGCGCAAAGGTATCTCCTAAAATGTTAATACTACAATGAGGTATTCAGACAAATTCTACTATAACCTGAACAAATGTTTTAACTTGGCAATCCCAGCTAGATAAAAACAAATGGGGAAGTTTTAAAGCAAACCAGTGTGATAGTGCACAGGCATTGAAAAACGATATAATAAAAGGAAGAAACTCCTTAGCCTATAGAGCAGAAAAAATGAATTAAAGAGAGTGTTAAACAACAGCTAGTTAAGAAACTAAATTAGGACATCAGAAAAGTTAAGGTATCCAGTTATCTTGGACTAGTTACTGAATCCAAAGAAAACTACACATCCTTCTTTAGTTATGCTAAGAAAATACGAAACAACATTAACTTTGCTCAGACAGTATTCATTATGGTACTTCCTAGTGAATATTGCCAATATACTGGCAAATAGAGTTAGTACCAACTTTACACTAGAGACAGCTATTCCAAGCTCCTTCATACCAAATGGAATCAATTCACCAATGTCACAAATTAGGATACACTGAAAAACCTCTTCAGAATGAAGAACATCTCATCAGTAGGGTCAAAAAGCATACCCAGCTAGCTAAACAAGAGTACTAAATGACAGTTGGTAGACCCACACCTCATCCTCTTTAACTTAAACCTAGCAAAGTGCGCTGTTAGTGATACAACAGGTGGCACACTTACCATTTGATGTAGAAGGGTGTGGGTTCCCTGCCCACACCAAGTAAATGAATTGTTGAAACTGGCGTGTAGAATAAGTATGGCAAAGTGCTCCTTAGTGTGTCATATTATGGATGAGATGTTAAACCAAGGTCCTATCTGTTTGAGTTTGTGGTAACCGAGGTGGATGTAAAAGATCCCATGAAACCCATCTAAAAGAAAAGGGGTTACAGTATTTCTTTTTTTCCCTCTTATCCAAGAAAAATTTCCATTGGAGAAAAACCGTCTCAGATAAATGTCACAAAATGTCTCTTTGTTAATAAGAATAAATGCTCTTACCTCATGTACTTTTACACCCAAATAAGCAATTAAATTGTCCTACACGTTATACCTGTCCATTTCTTTGTCTTCTTTACTTTGCATCCTTAAAACATACTTATGTTTTCCATTTTCTTCTGCTTTCTTTTTTGCTACTCCACTTTTATCTTCTTTTAGATTATCTGCATATATTTTCTTTTCCATCTCTCCACTGTTCTTCAGGATTGTCTCTGCATCTTCCTTTTGTATTTTCTCCATAATGTTGGCTTAGGAAACATCTTCATTGTTTGGCTCACTTTGCACCACTGTTTCTTTATGCAAATCATCCAACACCCCTCACAACTGAAGGATTGTAATTACACAGCCAACATTTGCTGCCTTATCTCCAGCAAACAGATTTCTCTGAAACATTTCCGTAGAATCCTGCACACATTCTGCAGTCTCAATATTTGCTGTCTCTTCCATTTCTTCCACTACTCCATCATCTTATCTGCTCTCCATTTACCTTCCTGTTTCTCCTGGCTGCCTCTGTACCACTAATGGAAACAAGAAGGCATCCTCCAAAATGAGTCACACTCACAACAATGATGACTAGGGAAAGTGCCCTGATGCCCTAGTTAAAATTACCTGATAATCTAAATACCACCTCGAGTCTGCCTGGGAAAGTGGCCACTAACCCAGATAACAAAGAAAAACTGAATAAAATAAAATTTCCCTCAGGTATGGTGCACAACTGCTGTGATACAGTTCTACAAGGGTGGCCCCACTGCTCACCCTGGGAATTACAGACCTATCTATCTAATAAGCTTTATATGCAAGGTCTTGAAACATATTAAAAATGAGCTAATTAAGTATAGTATGAAAAATATTATCAAACTAAACTCCCTGTCAACTTTCTTAAGGGTAGTTCTTATCTAAAGAATCTAGTGGACTTCTTTGAAGGAGTTACCCAGACCACAGACTAGTTGTCTACAGAACATACATTGACGTCATCAAGGTATTCTATACCACACCACATGTAAATATAATAAACAAGCTGAGGAAATTCCAAGTTAATCCACACATGGTTAGGTGGATAGTTAACTGGCTTAGAGACAGGACTCATACAGTAAGAGCAGGGTTTGCATTCTCCAGTAGCATAAACTGACTAGTAGAGACCCTCGGGGATATGTGCTAGGACATCTGTTACTCAGTATCTACTTCTCAGATATCCATATAAGAAACAAGGATCACTGGTTAACAAAGTTTGCGGATGATTGTAAGCTGGCAATCATCAAGTCCTCCTCTGACATACAGGTGCTCAGACAACAGCTTACTCTAGTCTATAGCTGGTGTACAAAAATGGTCTCAAACTACATATTAAAAATTGCATTTTTGTTGCACAAAAAAAGCTAGCTCTAGCTTACAATACAGAAAACATACAATTTTAACATGAGAAGGTAGTGAGAGACCAGTATACTTGAGGGGCTAACTCCCTTAAATTTGACCATTATACTGCAATGTTTGTTAGTAAATCTTTTTGCATTACACATTTCATAGCAAAAGGCATTTTGTCTAGATCAAAAGAGGTCCTCACCTTCTCATAGTTCACACAGGCTAAAATCAGTTTTAAGAGGCCACAACTCCCCTTTTGAGACATTTCTTACTAAGTATATCAGGTAACACCAGAGGTTCTCAACTAAAAAGATCAAGGGCTTAAAATACCTAAGCTATGAAAAGAGACTGGAATATAATATAAACTCCATAGTGGCAATCTGTGCCTAGCTTATAAATCAATAAGGGATCCAATAGTCCATGAATTCAAACAGTGATACCAGCACAAGAGACAGAGATTTAAATATACTCCAATAAATGAATATGACAAGGTGGAGAGATAGATTTGTCAAGTAGGACCTTTCCCTTCTTTGTGAACAGAATTCCTCTTGAAGTTAAGCAGTGTGACATTATGTGCCTTTAAAAATGAGCTGGACAACTGGATGTGTATTCATAAATTCACCACTGGTGCAACCAGCTTGGTTCTCTTTGAAAAGGGAAGAAAAGCCTATGGTTGGGTAGTGGCAAGGTGGGAAATGGCCTCACAGCTCATTTGTATTTCCTGTGATCCAATGAGCCTATGACAGTAGTGCACTGTACTCATGATATTAACAGTATAAATGAAGTAACATTAATAAGTAGTGGTGGATATCAAAAACATGGGAGTTCAAGTAATGTAATACGCATATTTTATTTTTTAGCTGAAGTGTTTGCTTGGTCTGCTTGTTGTACTCTTCCTGAATATTGTTGATTTCTGGCTGCATTTTATTTTGAATTGAAGCTTTTCATTTAACGTTTGGTCATTTCTATTTTGTATCTTATTCTTGTATTATAATTGTTTTGTTTTAAGTTTTTTGTTCTGCTGGTGTTTTAAGAGGAGAAAAGTTAGCAAAGAATTATTTTCTAAACAGTGAATAACATCAGATAATTAGTGGTAAGAGCTGGGAAACAGCATTCCTCTTTCAGTTAGAAATATCTCTATTTAGCTGAAGTGTTTCCTTGGCCTGCTTGCTGTCCTCTGCCTGAATATTGATGACCTGTGGATGCATTTTATCTTTACCTCCCACAAGCTGTGTTGTTGTTCTGCCCTTAAACTTGGTGGCTTTTGAGTTGCCCACCCCTACTATAAATCTGATTTTGGCCACTCCTCCCAGTCCCATCTCATCAGCTCATTCTACTGAGTACAGAGAGATCATTTGGGAAGGCCTATCCCATTAGTTTCTCAAACTTGAATTATCTTCTGTTTTCTCCCTTTCCACTTAACCTTAAAAATGTTGCACTTTATTCAGCTGTTTTACTGTATTTGTGTTTTTTTCCTACTTTACCACTTTATTTTGCTTTTGTTGCTTGTTCTTAAAAGTGTCCAATTGCATTTATTCTGCTGCAATTATTACTGCTTGTTAGTAGCCTAATTACAGTGTAACTGTTACTCTAAACCTCTTGGTTTTTGCTTAAGGTCTTGGGCTTCAGGCCAGTTGTTTTATATTAAGAAGGTTTCTGGTCTACACTCTTGTGGCAGGAGAGGTAGGTTACATCCAAGTTGGAATTGCTGGTTGAAGGCTTAGTGTGTCTATTTCAAAAGTGCCTTTGTTCTGATTTAAGCACTTGGGCTTCAGGCCAGTTATTTTACATTAAGAAGGTCTGTGGTCTACATTCTTATTGGAAAGTGGGTAGTTTCTACTCTTCTGAGCTGGGAAATACTGGTTGAAGGCTTAAAGTGCCTGCTTATTTGAACTGTTTTTTTTTTCAGAAATTGGTGCACTTTGCTGTAGTATAGACTAGATCGAGATCTGCTGAATCTAGCTCTGTTTATATAACTTAAGCACTAAACCAGGCCATCTTTTGTTGGAGAGGGTTCCCCTGCACCCTAGTGGTAGGAGTGTACAGTTAGAACTCATCTGATTGATGGTTGCTAGAATAGGGTTCAGTGTTGAGCTTCTTTATTGGTTAATTTGTTTAAATCAGTTTGCTCTCATTTGCTACATAAGCAAATCCAAGCCATCTGCTGATCTCTGCAAAACTTAAGTAGAATTTTTCACCGTATATTGCACGTTTGAACTACATTTTTACTATATCACTGCATAATTGAACTGTCTTTTTCCTGAAATTGCTGCACTTTGTTTGCTGTAGCATAGACTAGATTGAGACCTGCTGAATCTAGTTCTGTTTGTATAACTTGAGCAATAAACCATGCCATCTTTTGTTGGAGAGGGTGGTAGGAGTGTGCAGTTAGAACTCATCTGATTGAAGGTTGCTGGAACAGGGCTTAGTTTTGTGCTTTTTTATTGGTTAATTAGTTTAGATCAGTTTGTGCTTATTTGCAACATAGGACGGAATTTGTGCTTTGTGGACTGCAGCTCAGAGGTGGGCACCATTGGTGATTATAGATGCAAACACTTTTGCCTGATAATTTTCCCTTATTACTCTGCTGGTGCTCCATCGGTGAGTTATCGTGATTGTCCCTCACTGACAGGTGACACATTCAGTGAAGCTCCTCAGGTAGCAACACAGATCCTACCCACTAGCCTTTCATATTTTTTGTCCACTTCTCCTGTCATCTACTTTACCTGGTCCTTTCTGTCCTCTCCCTGATTTCTAGCCACATCAGCTTACCTAGCATTATGGACGAACAATTTATTATTTTTGTTTATTTATTTATTTACATTTGTTGACCGGGAGTGTCTAACTGGATGTAGGTCCATTTTTAGCAGAGGCCCGGGGAGAAAAGCTCCACAGTTAAAATATAAAGACAGTAGTTACATTGGATTTACATAGCAATAAAAAATTTGATCAACATAGCAATTAACAATTACAAATATAGTTACAGATGAAGAACAAAGTACATCAGTAGACAAGTAGAATCTTTATCATCTGCAAAGTACATAACAGACATTAACAATTGTTACAATAAGAAGTTCCTGCTGTATAATAAGTAGTTAGGCTTATGAGCATCCAAGCTTGCTATAATCAAGGTAGTTAGTGTTACAGCTTCTGTATGAGCATCCTGAGGCAATGTACCAATTGCCTCATGTATGCTGACAACCCACTTCTTCTAGTCCACACAAATTCATTATGTGAGAGATGCAGCTATATCAAGAACCTAGAATCCATTCTTTCTCACTCGCCAGTCAGTTCAGTTGATACTAAGCAGTTTGTCAGCATCCACACCTCACCTCCTGCACCTACCAAACCAACAACACATAAACCTACATATGAGGAGGTCCTTACAAGAAGCCTACCTAAACATCAGAGACCTCCCTAACACAAACACAAGCATGCTTCACATAATTCATTCTCTGTCAAAAATAGTACATGTAATATATCACACCACCAGTGTCTGACCAGTCAAGCATAACACAAAAACAAACATCTCAGTCAAAGGCAGCTCAACTGTGAGACACAAAGATGCCCTCTCACCAGGTTGGATAAGGAAAAGGTCACTGTCAGCTGTCTGTCAGGTGCCAGGATACACCACATCACATGTGCAGTCAAGTCTCTCAACAACAGGCACTGTTATGACTCTGTCACAGTCCATGTTGGTGTGAATAACTTGAAACAAACCACACTGCACTATATGAAAAGATATATGACTGAGCTCTCTGCTTATGTGTCTCAGGTAGGTATGTCCCTAGCCTTAAGGAGCATTTTATCTTTGCCTAGGATGATACCTCAATGCAAACAAAAATGATTGACTTCAACAATTGGCTTAGTTTCTGGTGTCATTCAAAGGGGATCCAGTATCTGTCAGCCGGGGATGACATAATCGACAGACCTCGATGCTTTGCCAGAGATAGTCTTCATCTGTCAGCCCGGGGATTTTGGTTACTGGCCTGCCATCCCCATAGTGCCTATTTTTTAGGCAATGTCACAAGAACAAAATTTCCAATGAAAAATACCCTCTAGGATTATACTACTAAATGCTAGGAGTCTAAACCAGAAACTCACTCACTGGAAGCAGTCCTCACCCTGGAAAATGCTGACATTTGTGCAGTCATTTAGACCTGGTTTAAGGCTGCAGAGAGCACCCCAGCTATACCAGGTTACATTTCCTTCCACACATTCAGACCATAAATTGAAGGCATGAGAACTAAAGGAAGTGGTGCATCAATATTCAGTAAAAGTAAATACACCTCTAGATTGCTTAAACAGCACAATTCCCTTGAATTACTTCAGATGCAATTGACTGTATCTAAGGCTTCTCTTCAGGTCATTGCCAGCCATGGGACCCCCTCCATGAATCAGGACATTCACTCAACCTACTTGGATCTACTTGAGTCAGTCAAGATACAACCAAGCACCTTGGTTTTTGGATGAATTTAATTACCCATCCGTAGACTGGGTAAATAATACGTGTTCTAACTCACTTGCCCAAAGGTTCCTGGAATTTGTTAACTCCAATGTCCTGGACCAGCTGATTGACACACTCTCAAGGGGCTGAAACATCCTCTACCTGGTGGTCACCAACATGGTAGACTGCTGCATCACCCCCAGTGTGTGGCTATCCCTGGTAAGATCTGACTAGAAATCAGTCTCACTATAAGTAACTATAACTGAAGTCCCTCCCTCCCCTTAGCAACAACTAGACTAAAAACTTCTCCAAGGCCAATTATAACCACTTACATGATAGCATGAATAGCTTTATAGCCCTCCCTCCACTGATAGAATGGACACCTCTGTTGAGTTATGCACCAATGCTTTATACAAGTACCTGTACAATTTTATTGACTCTGCCGTACCTGACAGAACCAAAGCAAGATCTTCAGGGAAAAACAAACTTGCCTGGTGGACAACTGCCATTAATAGGCTATAAAATAGGAGAAAAAAATTGCTGTCTAAGAATAGGGAGGAACAGTTTCAAAAGTGGAAACATTCCCTTCTCAACTGAAACAAACAAATAAGGCTCCTGATGAAGTCCTACAAAGCTAACTATGAATCCAAATTAGCTTCCCTAGCTAAGGATAACCTCAAAATGTTCTTTAGTTACATCTGTAATCTCAAAGGTAAGGCCCAGATTTGTGCTGAACTCGTAGTTAATAGTACTACATATATAGAACATGTGGATATAGCAAATCTGCTGGCTGACAGGTTCAGTGAAAACTTCTCTCCCCTGTCCCCACCATATATACCCCAAAGCATCCCTAACATCTGTCCCCCACCTAGCATCTCCAAGGAGCAGGTCTTAAATTCCCTCTCCAAGGCCAAAAACACAGCATCTGTGGGACCAAACAACATCCCGGGCTGTGTTCTACATGGGTTAAAACAGGAATTAGCATCACCATGGAGCACCCTTTTCAATCACAGCCTAAGCACTGGCTTTGTCCCAGCATAATAGAAAACAGCTGCCATCATCCCTTTGCACAAATGGGGTGCATCCATGGACCCTGGGAACTATAGACCCATTAGCCTAACCTGCCTTATCTGCAAGGCCATGAAACAAATTATCATGGACCTTATTAACAAAGATATAGAAAATCTCCCAATTTGGCTTTGTTAAGGTGAGATTAAACTTGATGGACTTCTTTGAGACACTCACCAAAGCCCTAGATGAGGGCAAATCTATGCATATGGCCTACCTAGACTAAACCAAGGCCTTTGACACAATGGCCCACTCAGGCAGCATTGATAAAGTCACCCAGCTGGGTATCAACCCATATATTGCCAGGTGGGTTGCAAACTGGCTCTTTGATAAAACTCATACATTCAAAAGGGGACTCCACCTCCTCCAGCAGACCTGTAACCAATGGTGTTCCACAGGGTTCAGTTCTGGAACCTCTGCTGTTCAGAATGTACTTCTTCGAAGTATAGGCTAAAATGAAAGGACTGTGCCTGACAAAGTTTGCTAATGTCTGCAAACTGGGAGCAATCATTGAAATCCTTAGCAGTGTCAACATCCTGGTCCCAAAGTCATGGTCTTAAACTTAATGCATCATCCTCTTTGGCAAGGGTGATGTTTCTGCAAACTACCACATCGATAGCAATACCCTAAGCACACAGTCAATGGTGAGAGATCTGGGGGCAAACAGGATGACAGCAACCTTAACTTTGATCACCATGTCTCCACAGTGGTAGAAAGGTATTTTATATTGCTCATCTCATAAGTAAGGGCATTGAAACCAGAAAAAAAGATGTTATGACCCACCTGTACTCTTCCCTCATCAAACCAATAACAGAATACAATTTTCCCTTTGCTATGTTCCTTTCCAAGCACCTGCAACAGTTGGAGAGACCACAAAGGTTCCTTACAAAGAAAGTTCAGGGTCTTCAAGATCTGTCTTATGTGGGCAGATTGGAATCATTGTTACTTTACTCTGTGTCATACAGACTGTCCATAGGTGACCGGTGTCTTGCATACAGAGCAATCACTGACCCAGCTTTAATGGAAATGCTGCACATTTGCAAGTCAAGTGGCACATGGGTAATTCAATCAAAGGACCTTAACCTGGTATATGACATCTACAAAACTTGCTGGAGAGACAGATTTGTCTCACAGAGGTTGCCCCACCATTGGAACAAGCTTCCTATTCATGTTAAACAAAGCCCCTCATTGGTGTTATTTAAGCATAATTTGCACAATTGGATGGGTAACCAGAAATCTGCCCTGAGGGTTCCACATGTGTCCCTCTTAGACAGGGGCAATAGGTGCTGATTTTAGTGTCTGCTTGAATCAGACACCCTTGGGAACATGGGTTGAACTTGGCTAGGTTCGTAAAGGTCCTGGGAGCAATAGCCTAGTAACTTCCTATCATCCCATGATCATATATATATATATATATATATATATATATATATATATATATATATATATATATATATATATGTGTGTGTGTGTGTGTGTGTGTGTGTGTGTGTATGTATATATGTATATGTGCATATTCATGCTATGTGAACTGATAGAAGAACAATACATACAGTTCTCATGCGAGTAGCGCAATTAATTCATTTCAATGAAGCATACACAAGCCAATGTTTAGTAAGCAAGAAGAGTGAATCTTGAGCATGTTGATTTAGAACAGTTGTAGAATCTAGCAAGATTTAGCTGTAGTTTGACAGCGGTTTTAAAAGCATGAAGGTTGATTTTCGGATGTAGGATCAAATGCTGTTCTGTAATTTCACTATGCTTACTGAGTGTAATGAGTCCCCATGTGAGTTGTATGTGGAGGAGCATATGCAGTTTCCATGGACAGCAGACGAGAGGACCAAGACTTTGCAGTTATTCTATAGCACAGCCCATTTCACTGAGGTTCTTATAGCCTTTGACTGTACCTACATTGCCTTTAAGCTTCTGCTTGCTGGATTTGACATCCAGTATATCAGCTGGAAGGCTTTCCACTCCATCAACTTCCATTAGGTATGCAATGAGTAGAGTACTATGTACAATGCCTCTGTACACCATCCAGGCAGTTCCCTGTGATTGCCGCATCTGGGATATATGCAGCCTGTGCCAGTGTTTCATGGAAGAGGATTTTTCTCAATCATCTAGTGTTAAGGGGCATAAACTGACAAACCAAGAGGCCATGAAGGTCTGATCAAATGGATATAGGTAGCAAACCACTTAGAGTAGTGTTTGCTGTTGTGTGCTCTAGATGATGATTTACACGAGTTAGAGCCATGGCTGATGAGCATCACCCTCCAACTACAGCACACAGACAAAGGTATAGATGTATGCAATACCTCAGTAATGCAGACACAGAACATTACATAACATTTTTTCAGAGTGCTGAAACCTCGCTTCTGTTACTTGTGGTAGTGCATTTTAGTATGATACTGAGAAATGCGGCAAGATATGGGTCTACTTTATGTGCTCAAAGTCCAAGAATATCGAATACAATATTCTAAACATGAGTACACCGAAAGCGCAAAACATCGAAAATGTAAACGGAAATCTCCGTAGGTGGAGATTTCCATTTACTACAATGTAATGCGATTTTGGAGTTGGTATATTTAAGTAGCAGGGGGTGTGGGGGTGCCCCCCTGCCTACACTAGTTTAATTTTTTTTTTTTGTGTATTTTTTTTTTTGGAATTGTTTAATAGTTCGATGCATATGGTTCAATCCATATGCATTTGAGTTATTAAACTTTCGAGGTCCTAAAGTAGACCCGCAAGATATTTATAGCATACTTGCCATACTCACAACATGGAGCTATTAAAACATTTGCAAGAGCAGGAGATTGAAGCACTAAATGACTGAAATACCTGTGTCAGCTGAAGAATAGGAGATGAATAAAGAGGCAGAGGAGATCATATGGCTACAGTAGACCTCCATGGAGGGCAGAGGCAGGTGCAATATGTGGGTGCACTGGCAAGAAGATGGCATTTGCTTTACAACTATGGGTTATGACAAGAAAGGCACAAAACAAATGTGACCCAAGTGTTTACACACCCAGTTTATGGAGTATAGTCTGGTTGGTCATGCAGTGCATCAGACATTACCATACCCACATTAACTAAAGAAACAGATACCCACACAATCATCATCATTTGCACAGGTGGGGGTCACAATGGCATGGGGCAATAGCACTAACACAGGAGAATGGGCTATGGATGGCATCTGCATCTGTGTTCAGCCTGTACACATCTAAAGGTTTGACAGAGTCAGGGATCATGTCCCAGGATGATGCTGTGGTGCTTCCATGGGTAGAGTTCTAGCTGGGTGTACCATGTGTCCCTCCAGTGGCAGGTCTGGAAGCATGTTGTAAAGTGTGGGTTTAGCACATCTGATGCATATGCAAGAATGTTTCTGCAGCCCTTGTTCTGTGATACTGGCAGGCAAATGTCAGCTACTGTTCCCTGGTCAGCCAGGGGTACATGTCAAACAGGGAACATCTAATGAGAAATTGTCAACTCTCAAATGGAATGAGATACTCAGTGGTGTATATCTTCATTGGTTCTGGACCAACTTTGTCAACATCCATGTCACCATTCACAACCAGGGTGGCAGATCTGATAGATCTAGATTGTCTGCATCAGTATGACTGCCCAGGGCCAGGAATTCAGGCCAAGGCATAGCCACACATCTGTGCAAAGCAGCTGTGCACATCTGCATAGTACAGCAGTCCTCAACTTTGGCTATGCCTGCCTCTTGTAAGCAGCTGCAAGGGACCACTAATGACTGCCATGTACAATGCAATTGCTCATATTCCCTGCAATGTTTGAAAATATTTATAGACACCACATATGAATTCTTTCAGACCATGCACCATACTGAACACCTATAAGATGGTCTGATTAGTATTTGTTTGTGCCTAGACTGCAGCTGTGCATGTCCACTGGTTGATGCTTACAGTAATGCCCAGATAATGAAATAACCAAACCTTAAGGCACCAGTGGGCACCAATACAGCTCTCCCCAATACCTCATGTACTCACCTTAGAGGTTATATGGCTCTCAAATGTTGGCTGCTTGCCTGCAGCCTGTGTACCCTCTGTATGACTCATATAGATGGGACATCCCTTACTGAACACAAGTGATGCAAAAGATCCTTCCTGATCCTCAACGGTCCCTTCAGCTGTGGTGCAGGGTTATATAACATCTACTGTTAACATTGCTGATCGAGTTACTCTGTCCTGTGATTCTGTCATGTGTACAATAACATCATCAGTCCCTACAGGCATGCTGATATTAGCAATGTGCAGGCCTATGCTGCTGGATTCTCCCTATATGTGTAACTTTAGAATACATACAAATAACTTACTAGTATGAAGGTTCATACATAAGTAATCCTCCTCACAATTAAATAGATAGAGCGTTAATGCCAGTAATGTACATTGCACATGAGCTCATATACATATCTTTTTATGCAGGATGTGCCCATTGTAGGCTTAATTTCCCCTCAGTGTCATAGATGTAATATGGTATGAGTGAGCACAGTGTGTACAGCTGCTAAACAATATCAGTAAGCAATGGCATATCACACAACTCACCACTTCCATCTCCCGCAGACATGTGGCTATTGGTAACCTGTGATCTTGGTGTTTGCAGCTGCAGCCTTGATACCATTGTCTGACATTAATCCAAATTATGACATCAGAGTACACTAGCTAGATATGCTACCATTATCATATTTGACTGGCATTTGCCACTATTCTCCTGGGGCATCCCAAAGACACACACAGGCACTCTTGACCAAACTGGCTCCCACATCCAATCCCCCACCCAGAATTAGCATCCTGACAGAGTGTCTACTAAAGGTAAAAATGAAGTGCTCAGTATCAGTCAGCTTGCAATGTCTTGGGCTAGTGGCCCCAGTGGGACACCAATTTGTAACTGCCTCTCGTGTCCTGTTCTTCTCATGGATGATCATGTGATCATGCTGATGACTCTGTGACATATCTATAGTGCTGTCTAGTTGTGTCCACCCACACCATTTATTTGCTGAGTCATTTCCTGCCACACCTCACCCCAGTAGGCTTTATCCTATCTTTCTCCAAGATTTTCTTGCTATGGGTGCATATGACCTACAGCAGAACATCAGTCTCCATAACTCCTAACCTCTTAGAACAAGAAATCTGGATAAAGGCACGAATAATGGGGGAACAGATGCCAAAAAAAAGTTCTAATTTTTAAATATTGCTCTTACAAACTTAGAAAGTTGACAGAATAGCAGGTTTTGCATTAGCATGAATTTTCCGAAGGAAATAACATCTGAAACTCAAATGTATGCCATTATTTTCTGACTCAGCCCCCATGATTTGTCATTGCTTTACCATAAATACACAATTTCATGAGAAACAGACCAAAATATGAGGCAAAATCTGAACATTCTGCAAAAATCCGGACAGTTGAGAGGCATGCCAGTCTCCTGTGGGATGAATGTTTCCATGTGCTGCTATTCTTTTAGTGCCAAGACAACATCAATACACCTGTGGGAACACTTATGTATCAGTAACTGTATATAACACCCACCACTGTACTACCCACTCAGCCACAGTGGTGGTACTGTTTGTGGCAATGTATCAAGCCGTGGTACCTGTAGGCATGTGATCCACGTTCACTACTCCTTATGCCAGTCCCTACAGTGCAGTGTGTGCTGTTTGCACTGCAGGCCTTGCATCTCCTGTTATATGAGTCTGCAACATATCTTCCATATATTCTATATCAATCCCCACACAAAAGAGATAAATAAGATGCTCTTCCTGTTTCCTTTGTTATGAGCAGTTGTCCCCTCTAAAGAACAGCAATCTGTTTGTGCCTTTATAGTGAGGCATATACAGCCAGTCCCCTCACCCAAAAACAGAATCTGGTCTGCCTGTTTAGTGTACCTTTGCAGTTGCAAGCCTCCCCTCATACATTACAACATATCCTGCCGATTCCTTTTACCTTACTGCTTTGGCCACACCAACCCAGTCTAGCATATCCCTGGCAACGCACAGCTATTAACAAATTGTGACAACCTTGTGTTAAAGTCATGCATCATGGAGCTGATTCTGCAATGTGGTGTACATTACTAGTATTCCTGTCTGCTGTCACTTTTCATTTATGTTAGTTTTCTCTAGTATCTTTAGTGTTCTTTAGGGTTTGTGAACTTATTTCCAAGGACTGCTGATACTGCAGGAGTTCTGCTTTTTGTTGTAAAGCATTTGTTACTGCACTTGAGCTCAAAACCAATCCATTTTAAATTAAGAGGATTTTTCTGCACTCTAGTAGGAGCAGAGGGCTGATTCAACCTATCTAAGTTGGGAACTCCTGAAGAAAGGCTTATTGTGTGTTTCTATGATTAGTCTGAGGGCTTAACTGTCTAAAAGTCTTCATCCTGCTAGTATATCTGTACCTGAGAACATTTATCAGGGTTTGTGAACATATTTCCAAGGATTACTGATACTGCAAAAGTTCTTCCTTTTGTTGTAAAGCATCTGTTAGTGCACTTCAGCTGAAAACCCATTTGTTTACATTTTAAGAGGGTTTTTCTGCACTCTGCAGGGAGCAAAGGGCTGATTCAACCCATCTGAGTTGGGAAATGCTAGTAGAAAGACTATTGTGTGTTATTTGATTGGCCTGAGGGCTTAACTGTGTAAAAGTCTTTCATCCTGCTGGTATATCTGCATTTGGACACATTTATCAGGGTATGTGAACTTATTTGCAAGGATTCCTGATACTGCAGGAGTTCTGCCTTTTCTTGTAAAACATTTGTTACTGTACTTGAGCTCAAGACCAGTTTGTTTTACATTAAGAGGGTTTTTCTGCACTCTGGTGGGAACAGAGGGTTGATTCAATCCATCCAAGTTGTGAACTGCTGGTGGAAGGTTTCTTGTATGTTTATCTGATTGAAATAAGAAGAAATGAATGACAGAAATGTTAACTGTTTTAATAAGTAAAAAAAGCTTTCGGGTTTCCCCTTCCTCAGTGTATAAAAATGTTGTTAAATAACCATCTTTAAATACACAAATCTGACACAGCCAACCAGTCAAACCAAAACGACAATAACACTTAATTAGATCATAAAATCATCAATTAAAAACTAATTAGTGCAGCATCATTTGTTTCTTTTTGTTTTGATTGGTTGGCTATGTCAGATTTGTATATTTAAAGATGGTTGTGTAACCACATTTTTATATACTGAGGAAGGGGAAACCCAAATGTTTTGTTTTACTTATTAAAACAGTTAACGTTCTGACATTCATTTCTTTTTATTTTATTCTGTATTTTTCAAACGTAGTTTACTGCAGTTTTGTTCCTCCTTTTTATCTGATTGGCCAGAGGGCTTAACTGTGTAAAAGTCTTTCATTCTACTGGTATAACAAATGTGTCTCCCCATACCTTGTATATTACCAAATCTCTCCAGCCTCTCCAGTTTAAAATCTTCTATAGGAAATGCTCTTCATAGTCTCTGACTGTTTATAGCTGCTCAAAGAGTTGCCAGTTTGTGCAGATGGCATCCCCACTGCAGATCATTAAATAATATATTGCTAAACACTCTCACTTAGACCTTTAAGTGACTCTCACCATCCCTTTCCCATCTACTAAGGATCTGGTATAATGGATAGGTACTTCCTTGTCACTCTGTGTCTGGCCTGGTGGGTATGGGTATCCTGAGCCAGTGTAGTAACTGCCTCATGTTCACTGAATCCCATTTAATTTTAGAACAGGCAAACACAGTATGTAAGAGATGTAGATATACAATGTCATTGGAGGCAAAGCTGTGGCATGCACACATGAAAAAATGCAAACCAGGTAGTCAGTGTTGCACCTAAATGCTACCAGCACTAATGAATAAACACACAGACCCACATATACAGAGGTGCACACTTGTAATCTACCCAAACCTCAAAGGACTCCTAAAACCATTTCTCAGTAACCCCATGCACACTCAAAAAAGACAGCACCTCACACAACACATAACTCTGAAAATCATAATAGCTCCGCTTCCAAGCCCATAAGGCAACACACCACACAGACAAACATTCTTCTATTGGGGATTCAATTGTAAGACATGCTGATGTCCCTTTACCAGGCTAAACAAGGAGAAGATCACAGAGAGCTGTCTGTCTGGAGCCAGGATCCACCAGATCACACATGCACTTATGTCTTTAAACCACAAGTACCAATATGCGTGTTTACTTTGTATTTATTAAATCAAATCTCAACACCCACACGGCCTTGGTTCCAGTGATTTCTTGTTCTATATTCTTTGAGAAAGTCACCATGGCCATGGTCGAGTATAAAATGTTACACATTGCTTATCTAGACCTGGCCAAAGATTTTGATGTAATCACAGATAAATTTGCTGAATTAGGCATAAATCCCTAGATCATCAGATGGATAGCCAACTGTCTGTCTGATCTGACACATGTTGTGCTTATAGGTGAGTCCATTTCTGATAAGAAATCTGTTACTAGTGGTGTCCCACAGGGATCCGTGTTGGGACTCATCCTGTTTGATATATACTTTTATGAAGTTCATACATTCATAGGAGGTTACTACGTTAGTGGCCCTAGAGCCTTTACAAGCCTAGCCATGTTAATCCCAAGTATCTCTGTTTGTTCTTTTTAGGTAGTTCACAGAGTGAATTTATGAACAGAGTGGATTTGTGATCAGCACTGGCTACCCTGTCCATAAGAGACATGGTTGCCACCCCAGAGGTAAATTTGTGGTCTCCATCCACTTATCTAGGATGCGTTTGAATAGGGTCAGTGGGGAGCTCTGTTTTAAGTGAATTGGAAGTCTATTCCAGAGAAGTGATCATCTCTGGGGGACGTATTTGTTTCTCCAGCATGTTCTGTTAATGTCACAAGCTATGTTGAGATCCCTAGAGCAAATGACTCTTGAGCCATTTGACTTGTGGATGTGCAGCATTTCCATTAGAGCAGGGTTGGAGATTGCCCTATAGGCCAGGCACAAGTCACCTGTCAGCAGCCTTTGAGATACAGAGTAAAGTGACATAGCTTTCAGCCTGTCCAGATAAGTCATGGTTTGGAGTACCTGTATTTTCTTAGTGAGAACCTCTGAGGTCTCTCCAGCTGCTGCAGGTGTCTGGTGAGGTACATGCAAAAGGGTGCATTATACTCTGTTAGTGGTCTGATGAGGGTCAAGTGCAGTGGAGTTATAACATCCCTTTACCCAGATGATATGCCCTTGCTAATGAGGTGCACTACATAGAAGGCTTTCCTTATCACTGTGGAAACTTGGTGGTCAAAGGTCAGACTGTAATCAACCTGTGTTTCCATGTCTTGCATCACTGGGTTAGAACTCAGGAGAGTATTGTCAACATTGTAATTTGTAGGGAATTCCGCTTTTGCCAAAGGGAATAATAATGCATTTTTCCATTCAGTGAAGGCCATTGCTGGGGGCCTCTGGCTTACCAAGTTCACTGATGACTGTAAGCTGGGAG
Organism: Protopterus annectens; assembly: GCF_019279795.1. NCBI lineage: Eukaryota > Metazoa > Chordata > Ceratodontiformes > Protopteridae > Protopterus > Protopterus annectens. Next base: position 1,450,578,445 of record NC_056725.1, on the reverse strand, counting down.
AAATCCTTGAATCCCCAAATGATGCTGACATTCTATAAACAGACCTAAAACTGACAAAAGACTGGTGCCAAAACCATGGTCTGAGACCATATGCTAAACAATGCATAATCATAGTCTTCAGTAAATCAGATATCCCTGAAAATTATAGTATTGATATCACACCTCCAAAAACAGACTCAGTGGTGGGGGACCTAGGCACACAGGTAGATAGCAATCTAAACTTTGACCACCAGGTAGTTATGGTAATGATGAAATCCTCCTGTGTGGCTCAATTTATAAGTAAAGTCATGACGTCAAGATCAAGGGAAGTCAAAATGCCATGGTACTCAGCCCTCATCAGGCCCATAAGTATAATGTCGCCTTCTGCATGTATCTAACCAGGGTCTAACACCAACTGGAGTGGTCCAAGAGGTTCCTCAATAAAATATATGAAGCGTAAGACACATGTCTTATGTGGACTGACTAAAGGCCCTACAACTTAAGTGTGTCTCATATCATTTACTGAGAGGGGACATCTGCCTGACCTATAAGGCATTCTCTAATCCAGCCCTGATGAAAATTTTACATATTCATAAGAAAGATTATACAAGGGTTAAGCATTCCATGGACCTGAATCTTATTTGTGACTCTAATAGAACTTGCTGGAGAGAGAGATTTATACCCCAAAGGCTACCTCATCTAGGGAATAAACTTCCCATCTTTGTAAAACAAAGCCCATTCCTCCCTCCTTCCAAAATAATTTGGATAATTGAATGGGGAGCTGTAAATTCACTCCATGGTACTGTCCATGTCCATTATGGAAAGAGACAGTCTGTAAGATTTGTCCACTGGCAAAATATCCTCTCTCCATTCCTCCCTGTTAACACTGGAGTTCCCCAATGATCAATTCTGGGTCCCCTCCTGTTCAATATATTCACTAATAAACTTCACTCTACTACCAACCTCTCTACTCCTCTACAGTACATTGATGATTACACCCTCATTACCTCTTCCCACAACATCCATGATCTACTAGCTCTCACTCAACAAACCTTTTCCTCTGTCAAAACCTGACTCTTTGATAACCAACTCATATTAAATCCTCCAAAAAAACAAACTCCTTCTCTTTCTCCCTAAACCACTTAATCAGCACAAAGCCTCTTTCTCTATATCCTTTCTCAGCAGCATCATTATTAAACCTGAGCCCCATACTAAGCACTTGGAGTTATCTTTGATGATGAATTAAAATTCGATATTCATATTCAACAAAATATAAAAAAGAACCACCAGAAACTTGGACTTCTCCTTCCTAATCAAAAATTTCTGTCACCCTCTACCAAACACTCCCTTACTTAGGCCCTACTCAAACACTGCCTTCTTTACGCTACCCCTGTCCTTACTCATGTTAAAACATATAACAAAATTGCCAGATTTACATTCTTTTCGTTATAATGTTTCCCAAGTGCACTTTTGTCAGAATTAGTATTTTCCAATACTAACAGCATATTTATGCACATCCATTCTTCTGTTTAGTTCCCTAGTGGTATGTCCTACAGACAATGAACTGCATGACGTAACATAAAACTAAATACACTACAAACGTTGACTTGCAAGTATATCTACCCTTTAACTGTATATTATAAGCACTGGCATTGATCTCTTTGACATCTGTCAGTAAATAATTACACAGATTGCAATTCAAATATTTATACATCACAGGGTTGGTGCACTTTTTTGTGGTGGGTTTAATTTATTTTGGAAAAGATTCTTAAAACTCTTCCCCCTCTTTTGTATAAATACAGTTGAATCAGCCATTACTTTGACAATATCAGAATTACATTTAAATAGTCTCAAGTTGTCTGAAATAATATTTTTATTGCCCCTGAGTCCAAACTGTTTGCTACTTGCATAGAAGTTCTAAAGTCTGTTTGTTTGGTGTTGACCTCTTTACGCACCCCATCTTTTCTTCTCTGATACAATTCTCTGTAGTTGTCCATGACTATATCTTCAGGGTAAATTTATTACATAGAGCAACACTTTCATTCTGAAAGTCCTCATCCCTGTCTGTCATCTCATGCTCCCTCATCAGTTGACCTTTGACAATATTAATTTTAGTTTTATTCGGGTGCATGCTATCGTAGTGTAAATAAGCATTATTCTGTACCTGCTTTTTGTACATGCCATCATTAATCTGTCACCCTCTTTGTATACAGTAAAATCCAAATAATTCACAATACTGCAAATGTAAGCAAAGGTAAATTTCAAATAGGTGCAAACATTGTTTAAATACTGCAAAAATTCACACAGAGATTTAGCATTACCCCTACAAACAAAAAAAAATCATCTATAAAGCGTTTGAAAAATACAGTACTCTGCATAAAAACACTTTGAAAAACATTACATCTTTCCCATCCATGCATAAAAACATTTGCATAGCTGGGTGCCATATCCACACCCATCACTACTCCATTGGCCTGGTGGTATAGCTTGCCATTAAATCCAAAAATGTTGTAACTTAAAATCAAATCCAACATTTCCATTAGCAAACTAACAATGTTCATGGAAAATTTCTAGATTTAATTAATTCTAACCTATTTCCATTCCAGCATTGTTTGGTATTACAGTATACAAAAATTAATATCCAAGGTAACAAGTAAATCTTCCTGTTTTTGTGGAAAAGAGGGGAAAGAGTGTTAAGAATCTTTTCCAAAATAAATTAAGCCCACCACAAAAAAGTGCACTGACACTGTGATGTATAAATATTTGAATTGCAATCTGTGTTATTTACTGACAAATGTCAAAGAGATCAATGCCAGTGGTTATAATATACAGTTAAATGGCAGATATACTTGCAAGTCAACGTTTGTAGTGTATTTAGTTTTATGTATGTCATGCAGTTCACTGTCTGTAGGATGTACCACTAGGGAACTAAATAGAAGAATGGATGCGCATAAATATGCTGTTAGTATTGGAGATGACAAAACTGCACTTGGCAAACATTATAAGGTTAAAAGAACGTAAAGTTGATTTTAAGTTTTGTGTTTTAGATGAAGTTTTAAGTTTTGATAAGAAGTTTAATGCAAGAAGAACTTGGGTGGATGGAATATGATTGGCAGGCAAAGTTGAATGCCTGCCATCTACCCAAGTTAAATGATAGGGAAGACTTTATAGCCTTCCTTAAAAGAAAAGGGTTGAAGCATTAATTAATGGTCATGTGATTTTGTGTCTTAATTGATGTAGATTTAAAAGCTGATGAAATGGTATCACATTATTCAGTCTGAAGAAGTCTAGTGTGGACGACAGCATTTGCTGTTTAATGTGTTTCTTTTTTTGGTCATTAAATAGTTTTCTGTGTTGGTTACTTTCCGGTGTTTTATTTTATTAATTTTTCTTTGTTACTGGTTAGAATGTTTTGGATTATTTGTTGGTTTTACATGGATAACCAACGGGTTCTAGTTTTTTTACTTTGACCACTGGAGGTATTTTAACTGATACAACAAGCGGTTCTATCGTTCTGAATCAGGAAGGGCGGTTAAGTCATTTTGTTGTACCGAATATTGCTAGTGGCACCATCAGTGACAGTAATAACGGGGCTTTTCTAAGATTTGATGAAGCACTAAATGGATTGTTAGCTCCACCATCAGATCTGTTTGAGGGAGCTAGAATTTCCAGTAGTGATGCTATAGCCCCCTAATTACTTTGAAATATTTAAACAGTTGGAAATGATTTATTCAAGTTCAAGAAGTTACAATGGGACAACTTGTACTTTGAAAGTTGTCTTAGAGCGCAAAGGGTTCCTAAGGTACTAAGTTTTGTCAATAGGCAATGTCTTTCCACCTGAGTTCCTGAATAAATTGGTTGCCCTTAATCAAAGAACTGGTGTCCAGTATGTTGAAATGCTCATCGATCTTAATAAAAAAGATCAAGGAGCTGAACAGTAACATCAGGTCAGCCTTTTATAAATTAAACGATAATTTAAAATCAGAGAGCTTTGATTCAAAGTTTGCCTTAATACAAGACAAACTCAATAAAGAAAATGATTTGTTAAGAAGGCGCAAAACAAAAAAATTTCTGAGAGATAAGGCTGACTATGAGGGAGGTAAAGAGCATAACCAATCGGCAGGAGGATGTGTGTCAACAACATCACAGGAATTGTTGGCCGCAGTAGGAAGAACTGAAACAAAAGAGGAAACAGTGAAAGAGAAGTCAAAATGTATTGCACAAAGACATGGAGTTTCTAGCTCAAAGAACAAAGCCAGGTCTTCCAATAAGAACGATTGTGATGGGAATCCATCTGGGAATAATGGAAAGGGTTTTTAGAGGGAACACAACAACCAGCCGATAAGAGTTTACCAGCAGAACGGCAATCAGAGCAGGACTTGGGCACAAGTAGCATTTATGCTGCTCAGGAACAATTATTCCAAAAAACTGGAAAAAGAAGAACAATCAATGGTAGAGGCATCAGATACAGCTGATGTTTCTTTTGTTATAGTAATTATTTCCAGTTTGGATATTAGTGACGACTTATGTAATGTTTTGAAAAAAGGTTGGAATTTTGTACCTTCCAGGAGGGCAAATAAATGTGACACAATCAATTCATTAAGAGATTATGTTAGAAAATTATCTTTTATGTTTTTGTTTGCAAATGACAGTAATGTTCCCAATGCATTTTACAAACCTAGCACTTTTTACCCCCCTCTTAAAAAGGAATTAGAGTTGTTTCTAATGATATGTGAGCAACACATTATTGAGTTATTTGATGAAAAATCTGAATGCAGGTATTACAATTAAAATTTTCATCAGAAAAAAGTATTAAATTATTTTTTTAAATAATGATGCAATTTTGGTAATAAAGCTGATAAAGGAAATGTGTTAGTTACATTAGATAGGAGCAAATATTTGTTAAAAATGGAAGAAACGTGTGATGGTGAATTCTATAGAACTACATCTTTTAGTGAAGTTAAGAAAACATATCTGTTTGTAGATGGTCACATAGAGGAGTGGTTTCTAACTGGATGCATCACTGAACAAATTAGGAGTTTTTTTTGCCAATTGGAGTACCCAGAATGAGTTGCATTTTTGGTTTATCAAAAATACACAAATATCTGGATGACCCTCCCATGAGGCCCATAGTGGCTAGCAAAGGAAACAAAACAGAAGCAATGGCCATTTATGTTTATAAGCATTTGCAACAGGTGGTAGAAGTTAGTACGTTCTATATCAAAGATTCTTTTGACTTAAATCTAAGATAAAAAATGTAAAGGTGCAAAAGGAAGATTTACTTGTTACCTTGGGTATTCATTCTTTGTATAGTGTAATACCTAACAATGCTGAAATGGAAATAGTTAGGTTATAATTAATTAAATCTAGGAAATTATCCATGAACATTGTTAGTTTGCTAATGGAAATGTTGGATTTGATTTTAAGTTACAAGCTTTTTGAATTTAATGGCAAGCTATACCACCAGGTCAATGGATTAGCGATGGGTGTGGCTATGGCACCCAGCTATGCAAATGTTTTTATGCATGGACGGGAAAGATGTTTTTCAAAGTGTTTTTATGCAGAGTACTGTATTTTTCAAATGCTTTATAGGTGTTTTTTTTTGTTTGGAGGGATGATGCTAAATTTCTGTGTGAATTTTTGCAGTATTTAAACAATGTTTGCACCTACTTGAAATTTATCTTTGCTTACATTTGCAGTAATGTAAATTATTTGGATCTTACTGTATACAAAGAGGGTGACAGATTAATGACAACCAAGTACAAAAAGCAGATACAGAATAATGCTTATTTACACTACGATAGTATGCATCCGAATAAAACTAAAATTAATACTGTCAAAGGCCAACTGATGAGGGAGCATTAGTTGACAGACAGGGATGAGGACTTTCAGAAAGAAAGAGTTGCTCTATGTAATAAATTTATCTGCAGAGGGTACCCTGAAGATATAATCATGGACTACAGAGAATTGTATCAGAGAAGAAAACGGGATGCGTAAAGAGGTCAACACCAAACAAACAGACTTTAGAACTTCTATGCAAGTAGCAAACAGTTTGGACTCAGGGGCAATAAAAAATATTATTTCAGACAATTTGAGACTCTTTAAATGTAATTCTGATATTGTCAAAGTAATGGGTGACTCAACTGTATTTGTGCAAAAGAGGGGGAAGAGTTTTAAGAATCTTTTCCATAATAAATTAAACCTACCACAAAAAAGTGCACCAACCCTGGGATGTATAAATGTTTGAATTGTAATCTGTATAATGATTTACTGACAGATGTCAAAGAGATCAATGCCAGTGGTTATAATATACAGTTAAAGGGTAGATATACTTGCAAGTCAACGTTTGTAGTGTATTTAGTTTTATGTTATGTCATGCAGTTCATTGTCTGTAGGACATACCACTAGGGAACTATATAGAAGAATGTATGAGCATAAATATGCTGTTAGTATTGGAAAATACTAATTTTGACAAAAGTGCACTTGGGAAACATTATAAGGTAAAATAATGTAAAGTTGATTTTAAGTTCTGTGTTTTAGACAAAGTTTTAAGTTTTGATAAGAAGTTTAATGCTGAAAAAGAACTTGATTGGATTGAATATGATTGGAAGGTAAAGTTGAATGCCTGCCATCCACCTGGGTTAAATGATAGTGAAGACTTTATAGCCTTCCTTAAAAGAAAAGGGTTGAAGCATTAATTAATGGTCATGTGATTTTGTGTCTTAATTGATGTGGATTTAAAAGCTGTTGAATTGGTTTCACATTATTCAGTCTGAAAAAGTCTAGTGTGGACGAAAGTGCTTACTGTTTAATGTGTTTCTTTTTTTCTTCATTAAATAGTTTTCCGTGTTGGTTACTTTCCGGTGTTTTATTTTATTTATTTTTCTTTGTTTTTGGTTGGAGTGTTTTGGATTAAAATTTGCCAGACTTGCCACTAACTTTCCTTACAAATCTCACTACTGTCTTGCCCTTAAATCATTCCAGTGGCCAATATTCTCCAAACAACTACTTATACCCCAGCTACATATTGCACTCTCTATCCTGTATGAACCGTCATTCTGTTTCTCCATCTCTAATATAGTCTCCTTCTATAATCCCCCTTGTCACCTCCGTACTGCTAGTAAATGCCTCCTTCAGTTATACAAACCTACCATAAACATTGGTAAGACCCTTTACAAATATTCTGTAGCCCATGTTTGAAACTCACTCCCTCTCAACATAAGCATTCAGCATAAGTACCTGCTTAGGAAAGAACTTAAACCTTTTCTCCTGAAGACTTGGTCGTGCCCTGTCAAACCCCCACTTGAACTAGTCGCCTCTCTTCTCATCTTATCTGCTTTTCCCCATTAATTCTTTGTCCTCCCTGTACTTGCTGTAGCAAACTGTATTCATACTGTACTCCTAGCAACCTGTATTAATACTGTATCCTAGCAAACTGTATTCATACTGTACCCCTAGCAGACTGTATTCATACTGTACCCCTAGCAGACTGTATTCATACTGTACTCTCTAATATCCTCTAAACCTTTTAGTTGTTGTTTGGCTTGTGCTTATATACTGTTGTTCTCAAATTTTGGAAATTGTATTTGTTAACTGTCATTTTACTTATGGATTTTACTGCTGTGCACACATTTTTGACTTGTGCTATATTTCTGTGACCCTACTTTAATAGTTTGTAAATATCACAATTACTTGTATTGTTTCTGGAGCTTTTCTCCTCGAGTCTCCTCTGAAAATGGGCCCCTGGCTCAGCTGGACTAACCCAGTTAGCAAATGTCAATCTATAAATAAATCAATAAATAAATAAATAAATAAATAAATAAATAAATAAAATGAGTCAGAGCTCCAACACCAAAAGACCCACTACCCTGATACTATCCCGTCCCATATCTGGAGAATTAAGATATAATATTGTCATACCTGGGTATTATTGACTGGGCTTGAAAAAGCTCTTGTAACATTAGCCTAGCAATTGCATATGAACCAATGAACCTACTGGTACATGGAGCTTGGTCTCTCATGATAATATGATTGTGCTTTTTATCATGCTTCAATGGAAATTCCAAAATAAATTGTTTACAACTGATGTTATTATAATAAGGTAATTTATATTGATGTTCTATTAATCACCTTGTTCCAAACGTTGAGGCCTGGTCCACCTCATTGAGAAGCACTGTGAGCAATTAAGGTGTGCAAGACTGAGTATGGCCACACTGCTAAACATTTGCATCATGCAACTGGTTATGGTCATCTCACTACCCATCTTGCCATCGTGGCTGTGCTTGGGCATATATGTAATTTAGAGTGAGAGTAACCAGGAAACCTGGGCACATATTTTTTCACTCCTCCTGCTAATCACCATGAGCCATGCATCACAAAGTCTCTGTGATGTCAACATTGTGCCACAGCTATTATTTTCACACCTGACTCGTGCTAATGCCTGGACATGGCATCTAGAGGATCTGAGTGTGCCAGTGGTCCTGCATTGTGCAATAGGGAGACTAAGATTTCTTTTTTGTACTTTTTCACATGCAACACAGAGGACACCTGCTAGGGAACAGCTATAAAGGTCCTCTGTCTAAGGTTGAATGCTAATAGTCATTTTCCAGAGCAGCGATAACACCAAAGACATCATCTGATCTAGCAGGCTGAACAGCTCAAATATAGTAATCTGAAGAGGTAGTAGCCAAAGCCTCTCTGGCAATAGAAAGAAGAGATCAGAGAGAGAGAGAGACAGGCAGAGTCAATTTTAAAGTAAGCTGTCATTTTTGCTCAATCATTGTACCATAAGTCTAACAGTATAGGCATTTCTGTTTTCTGCTGCCATAGATAGGATTCACTCATAAGGTGCTTTTTTTGTTTGTTTTTTGCTGTTGTTGTTGTTTGTTTGTTTTGCAATTGGGGGAAAAAAGTAAGTCAGATTATGTTTTGCAGGTGACAGAGTAATTGTACTGTAATGCTGTCTTACCTGCACCTCTGCTAAATCATCTTACCACAGCAGTACCAGCCATTTTGTTTTAATTTCCAATTGAAGACCTCTCCTTTGCAAAATTCTTTGATGCCCTTGTAAGACTATTATTTTTACTGCATTTGCAACTGTGCTAATGTCCTTCACCCTGACAGTTTTGCCTGAAGTTGCACTGAGCTTAACAACTGCAGTTAACCTACTACCGTTAATGTTATTTTTTTATTTCATTTGTACTATTACAGAATCATTTAATTGTTCATTGCTTATTATCATTGCTGTTACCATTATACAGATCTTTACTGTCCTTGAATGACTGATATTTCAATGCATTTATAAATGGCAGTGAACCTGTACACCATTGCAGTGATGTTTTGTTTTTCCTTCGGACTGTTAAAACATTGCTTAGCTTTTCTTGCTTATTAGGATTACTAGTTTTAGAATACAATACAAAAACATATTATTGTATATTTTGAGAAATTTATGCCCTTTCTCATCTGTTTAAAGCTTTTAACTTAAGTAAGCATTTAATCGAACATATCATTGATCCCGGGATGTGAATAGGCATTGGTTTTAAATTGCCATAACAATTCACGTCCTGTAATAGTAAATGCCAGGGTCCACCTCTAGGGTTTTTGTACTATTTCAACAACATTAAATAAAAACTGTGATTTTTATTCTCAAGTATATGTTTAGCAAGAGTTGGAAGTTTGCTTGAATAGCATATAAATGAAATACGTTGTTTTATGTCCATTTTACCTAAATAAAATGAACAAACTTTGCATGTTGCTAGGTAAACAACGTTGACTTTCACAATTACATTTATCATTTATATAATACTTAACATCTTGAATAGAGAATGTTGCTAACTTGAATAAATTTACAATAGTGGCAGTCCCTTTAAACATGCCTTTGTTAATCTTGTAAGTTGGCATAGGAGCTTCTAAGAGATTTTTTAATGATGGTGCTTTTTTGAAAACAATGCAGGGTTTTTCACCCAAAATGGTGTTGAATTGATTACCATGTAACACAAATTCCCAGTTGTTATATAGAACTTCTCTAATCTGAGTAGCTTGTTGATTGAATTGAGTAAGAAAACTAACTTTATAATCTATGTTCTTTTTATTTATGTTATCATGGCTTGTATTGTTAAATGAAACATCTGAAACTTCTAGGGAATTAAAATTGTAGCTAGTCCTAAAAATCGGACTGAAATGACCACTTTGTCTTTTACGTTTAACCTCCCACATGACTGTATAAATTAGTTTGGTGGGATATCCCCTATTTATAAGCATTTCGCTAAGTTTAGAGCATTCTTCCTCAAAAGAATCATCATCTGAACATCGGAAGCTTGAGCTGTCCTTAACCACTCCTTTTTTTGAAGAAGGGATGGCAGCAAATGTAGAAATGAATTACTATATAGAGGTTTTCTGTAAATTCTTAAACCTACTATGTTGGTTATTTTGAATAACAATATCTAAAAATTGATAGAAGAAATGCCTAACTCGTGTGTAAATGTAAAAGAAGTAGATGAATTCATCACTTTTATTAGTTCAATAACTTCTCCTTCTGTGCCATTTATAATCATCAGTATGTCGCCTGTACGTACCAGACAACAATCTGACTATATAAAGCATAGTTGAAAATGATGCTCCCAAAATGCCATTACAGAGTTAAGATCCACATGGAGAGCCAGCTATTCCATCTTGTTGTAAATAAATGTTCTTTTGAACATAAAGAAATTATTGTTCAGAACAAGTTCACAAATTAATTACTAAATCAATTTCTTGTCCTGACATTGTTTTATAAAATTCACGGACCCATTCTAACCTGTATTTGGGATCACTGTATAAAGATCCCTAATATCTGCTGTTAATTTGTAATCGACTTCAAATGATATCATTAAGCTGTTGTATACATCCTTTGTGGTTCTGTTTAAAGCTTTTAACTTAAGTAAGCATTTAATCGAACACATATCATTGATCCCGGGATGTGAATAGGCATAATTTATATTGATGTTCTATTAATCACCTTGTTCCAAACGTTGAGGCCTGGTCCACCTCATTGAGAAGCACTGTGAGCAATTAAGGTGTGCAAGACTGAGTATGGCCACACTGCTAAACATTTGCATCATGCAACTGGTTATGGTCATCTCACTACCCATCTTGCCATCGTGGCTGTGCTTGGGCATATATGTAATTTAGAGTGAGAGTAACCAGGAAACCTGGGCACATATTTTTTTCACTCCTCCTGCTAATCACCATGAGCCATGCATCACAAAGTCTCTGTGATGTCAACATTGTGCCACAGCTATTATTTTCACACCTGACTCGTGCTAATGCCTGGACATGGCATCTAGAGGATCTGAGTGTGCCAGTGGTCCTGCATTGTGCAATAGGGAGACTAAGATTTCTTTTTTGTACTTTTTCACATGCAACACAGAGGACACCTGCTAGGGAACAGCTATAAAGGTCCTCTGTCTAAGGCTGAATGCTGATAGTCATTTTCCAGAGCAGCGAATAACACCAAAGACATCATCTGATCTAGCAGGCTGAACAGCTCAAATATAGTAATCTGAAGAGGTAGTAGCCAAAGCCTCTCTGTCAATAGAAAGAAGAGATCAGAGAGAGAGAGAGACAGGCAGAGTCAATTTTAAAGTAAGCTGTCATTTTTGCTCAATCATTGTACCATAAGTCTAACAGTATAGGCATTTCTGTTTTCTGCTGCCATAGATAGGATTCACTCATAAGTTGCTTTTTTTGTTTGTTTTTTGTTGTTGTTGTTGTTTGTTTGTTTTGCAATTGGGGGAAAAAAGTAAGTCAGATTATGTTTTGCAGGTGACAGAGTAATTGTACTGTAATGCTGTCTTACCTGCACCTCTGCTAAATCATCTTACCACAGCAGTACCAGCCATTTTGTTTTAATTTCCAATTGAAGACCTCTCCTTTGCAAAATTCTTTGATGCCCTTGTAAGACTATTATTTTTACTGCATTTGCAACTGTGCTAATGTCCTTCACCCTGCCAGTTTTGCCTGAAGTTGCACTGAGCTTAACAACTGCAGTTAACCTGTGTACTACCGCAATGTTATTTTTTTATTTCATTTGTACTATTACAGAATCATTTAATTGTTCATTGCTTATTATCATTGCTGTTACCATTATACAGATCTTTACTGTCCTTGAATGACTGATATTTCAATGCATTTATAAATGGCAGTGAACCTGTACACCATTGCAGTGATGTTTTGTTTTTCCTTCGGACTGTTAAAACATTGCTTAGCTTTTCTTTGCTTATTAGGATTACTAGTTTTAGAATGTTATTTGTTCTACAGTCTTAAGCTGTTCTACAAGTCTCTATATAACCACTTTTTATGCAAAGTAGTAAGTGTTTTATTCCCTCAGTTTAATTATTTCTAATTCGTTTCATTGTTTGTTTGACATACATGTCTGGTTTCTATCCATACAATGTGCCACTGTGCTACACAGCAGTGACGGTGACACTGTTATTCATAGACCTTTATGTTATCTCCACTCTTATCACAGATGTTCAGCAACCACTATTATACATTTCTCTGTTGACTTTTGTTTCTTCTTCCTTGGTCTGTCTTAATTAAGTAAACCACATTGCTGGAACTTGTATTCTGAGAGTCTGCCTTACAGACTATCTGCAAATATACAGAGCTGAGTATATTTTTTTTGATTATAGAATTTGTTAATTGTTGCTTAGATCTCTGCTGAAACTGTTGTCTCACTGTTCTGAGAGACTGATCTGCAAATATACAGAGCTGAGTATTTTTTTTGGTTTTAAAGTTTGTACTGTTAGTTGTTGCTTAGATCTCTGTTGAAACTGTTTTGTTCCACCCCCAGTTTCTGCAGAGTCTTCAGTTGGCATAACTGTTTTTTACAGCTTGTGCGTTATCTAACTCGAGGATCACTTAATTTGACCTGTAACAGCCTGCATTTAAATTGCTGGAACCTGTGTTCTGAGAGACTGCCTTACAGACTATCTGCAAATATACAGAGCTGAGTATATTTTTTTGGTTTTAAAGTTTGTACTGTTAGTTGTTGCTTAGATCTCTGTTGAAACTGTTTTGTTCCACCCCCCCCCCATTTTTGGTTTGTAGTTTAAATTTGGTGGCTTTTGCAGTTGCCCACCCCACTGTAGATTTGATCTGGGACACTCCCCTAGTCCCATCTCTTTATCACATTCTACCTAATAAACTCTTTCTGCATTTGCTTTTAGTCCTTTTTAATTTAATTGCATTTTTTAAAGTGTGTTTGGTCTAATATTGCTACATACTCAAGTGTGCTAGTTTGCACTGCATGTGACCTGTTTCCTACCTTTCCTGTAACTAGTGTTCCAGATAGAGATTTGCTGTATCCAGGACTGTATGTAAGCTTCTGAGCCCCCCCCCAAGCCTTTCGGTGTTGGAGGGAAGCCTTCTAGCTTATCAGTGGGAGTGATAAGCACTAGGTAACCTGTCTACCACATAAGGAGTGGTTCTGGCCCAGAAATTGTAGTTATTGGTCGTTTAGGCAATCTTTCATCTCTCTCAACTTTCTGATTTGAAAGCCTGCATTTGCACTTGTTTCTGCACTGTAACTAGTCTAGTGCAGATACAGATTCTTAGTTTTAGCACTTAAATTTGCTTATTCATTCTCAGCACTTGTTCAGAACTTGTAAGCACTAATTACTATAGCACTCAATCTTCCTCATTACCTAGAGGAAAACAGTTTTTGTGCTTACTTTTCTCACTGGCTTAGAGAAAAACAGCTCTTGTATTCACTTTCCTCACTTATCTAGAAGAAAATAGTTTTTTTATTCAGGCATGTCCAAGGGTTAGCTCCCAGTGTTCTCTCCTGTCTATCTGATGAATCTGGGCATCTTGAGGCAATGTAGAAATTGCCTCATGTACACAGACAACCCTCTCCTTCTACCACCCAACACTACAACCTGTGAAAGATGCACTTATCTAGCCAAACTGGAGGTAAAGCTCTCTCCAACCAAGACTCAACTTGACAGCCATGAGGAGAAGGTAAACATTTGCACCACACCACACTCATCACATAGTCTCACTAAATCTACACCACCAAAATCCATACATAGTAACACAAAAACATTCACGGAGGCTCTCAATAATAATCTGTCTAAGCAACAGAGACCGCCAAAGCAGAAATGCAAGCAACCTATCCCCCAACACAACCCAAATGATACATAGCCCACAGACTCAGTGTGCCACTCAACCACAGCCAATAAAGCAAAACAACATACCCAACACACTAGTCATAGGTGACTCCATAGTCAGGCACACTGATGTCCCACTCATCAGGGTAACAAGGAGAAGGTTACTGTTAGCTGCCTGTTGGGTGCCAGGATCCGCCACATAACAAATGCACTCAGGTCAATTCACAACAAGTACAAATATGACTCTGTCATTGTCCATGTTGGTGTGAATGACCTGAGATGTACCTCCCTGGACTACATGAAAAGAAACATGGAAGAGCTCTCCAATCTTGTATCTCAGGCAGGTATGACCCTAGCCCTGAGCAGCATTCTGCCATCACCCAGAATGATACTGCAGTACAAGGACAAAATGATTGACTTCAACAATTGGCTATGCTTCTGGTGTCATTCTAAGAGGATCCAGTATCTGTCTGCTTGGGATGACATGGTCGGCAGACCATGATGCTTTGCCACAGATGGCCTGCACCTATTGCCACTGGGATTCCAGATACTGGCTAAGGCTCTTGCTGCCCCTATAGTGCCTTTTTTAGGCAGGGTTCAAATAAATTCACCACCATAACAGGAACAGGCAAGCAAAAACTGAGGGTAATGCTACTCAGTGCTAGAAGTCTAAATCTCAAAATGCACTCACTCAAGGCACTACTTAAAATAGAGAACATTGATATCTGTGCAGTGACTGAGACCTGGTTCAAGGCTCCAGAAAGCATCCCTGCACTACCAGGCTATAACTTATACCACACTTTTCGGCCATGTAACCTGTACCAAAACACCAAAGGCAGAGGTGTGCCCATATTCATTAAGGATATCCACACCTCCAAGCTAGTTGCTCAGCATAATGCATCCGAGGTTATCCAAGTGCAACTAACTCTTGGAAAAACTGCAATCCAAATTGTAGTTTGCTACAGATCCTCCACCATGCCCCAGGATAACCACTCCAATTTTCTTGATGTACTAGAAAATATTAGGGTTCAACCAAACACCCTAATAATGGGAAACTTCAACTACCCCACCATTAACTGGGAAAACTACTCATGTACCAAATCCTTAGCTCAACGCTTTCTGGAATTCATAAACTCCAATGCCCTAGATCAACTTATCCACACCCCCGCCAGGGGCATCAATATCCTAGACCTAGTCATTACCAACATGAATGACCGGTGTTCCACACCTGAAGTCAACTCCTCGTTGGTCCGATCCGACCATAAGCTAATAACCCTTGATATCCACATCCCACCCTCACCCCCCATTAAGGAAACCACAGTAAAAAATTTCTCCAAAGCCAACTTCATGCTTCTAAAGACAGAAGTGGTGAACTTCATGACACCCATGCAGATGGACAATACAGTTACAACTGATGAATCCTACAAAAATGCACTCTATAAGCACTTACACGACAGCATGGATCATACTATCCCAAACAGAACCAAGACGCTATCCTCCAAAAAAAAGAAGCCAATCTGGTGGTCCCCTGCCATAAACAAACTGTACAACAGGAGGAAGAAACTGTTGCAAAAGAGAGTAAAATCCCATGAGTGGAGGAGCTCCCTGGTCAGCCTCAGTAAGAAGCTGAGATCCCTTATAAGATCCTCCAAAGCTAGCTACGAAAACAAAACTGCCACTAATTCCAAGGACAACCACAAAGCATTCTATAGCTATGTCAAGAATCTCAATGGCAACACCCAGATCTGCTTTGAGTTACAGCACAAAGGCACAAAAATTACAGAACCAACTGATATTGCCAGCATCCTGGCAGATAGGTTCAGTGCTAACTTTACCCCCCTCTCACCCCCTAAAGGGACCTTATCTATACAGGAAGAATGCAGAGTCCCTGTAATCACAACTATGCAGGTAAAAGCTGCACTCCCTAAAGCCAAAAACACAGCATCCATGGGACAGGACAACATCCCAGGCTGCGTTTTACATGAACTTCAGAATGAACTGGCTCCCCACTTAAGCACCATGTTCAATAATAGCCTCCCATCAGGCTTTGTGCCCACTAAATGGTGCACAGCAACAGTTATCCCACTCCACTAAAGGGGAGCCACCACTGATCCCAGGAACTATTGACCTATTAGCCTGACGAGCCTGGTCTGCAAGGCCATGGAATGTATCATCATGGAACTCATAAACAAAGATATTGGTAACCGCCAAACTCTGGATTCCACCCAGTTCGGGTTTGTGAAAGGCAGATCATGCCTACTGAACCTGATTGACTTCTTTGAGGCAGTCACCAAAGCTGTAGATGAGGGTAAGGTGGTTCACAAAGCCTATCTTGACCTTGCAAAGGCTTTCAACACCATCCCCCATTCTGGAATTATAGCTAAACTCACTAAACTAGGTATAAATCCCTACGTCACAAGATGGGTTGCCAACTGGCTCACTGATAGAACCCACACTGTAAAAGTTGAAGACTCCAAATCTGACCTCAAAGCAGTGACAAGTGGAGTACCACAGGGTTCCGGCCTGGAACCTCTCCTGTTAGCCTGTACTTCACAGAAGTAGATACCAAACACAGAAGGCCTCTGGCTAATGAAGTTTGCAGATGACTGCAAACTAGGAGCCATAGTCAAGTCCCCAAATCATGTGGAAATCCCACAGAAGGGCCTCGCTGAGACAGATGCCTGGTGTCAAAGCCATGGCCTCAAGCTCAATGCCAAAATGTGCAGTGTCATCCCCTTTGGTCAAAACTCATGAACTACCACATAGGCAGCAATCTACTTAACACCAAATGCGTGATTAGAGACCTTGGGACCCAGGTGGACAGTAGTCTCTCCTTTGATAGTCACATCTCCACAGTAGTCAGGAAGTCCTTCTACATGGCACACGTCATCATAAAAGGCTTTTTATCCAGGAAAAAAGAGGTCATTGTTCCCCTCTACTCGACACTCATTAGACCCATTATAGAGTACAATGCCCCTTTTGGAATGTACCTCACAAGACATCTGCAGCAGCTGGAAAGCCACAGAAGTACCTCACAAAGAGGATTATTGGCCTCAAACTAATGCCCTACACTGACCGCCACAAAAACTCCAACTTTACTCCGTAGCATATCACCTACTCCGAGGTGATCTCTGCCTAACATATAGAGCTATGTCAACCCCAGAGCTATTGGACATGCTACACCTAAAGAAATCCCAATCCCTCCAAGCTACATGCTCCAGGGACCTAAACCTTTTTACCACAATAAACAGGACATGCTGGAGGGATAGATTCCTGTCCCAGAGACTTCCCATACTCTGGAACAGGCAACCCATCTATGTCAAGCAAAGTTCTTCATTAGCACTCTTCAAGAAAAATCTTGATGAGTGGATGGGAAATAGGAAATACACCCTGGGGATCACTTATGTGTCTCTGTTCGACAGTGGCACAGGAAAATAACTTTCTTGGGTGGAGTAAGCCAGAGAAACTTGTTGGCTAGGCTTACATAGGCCCTTGGGTCGATAGCCTAGTACCTACATATGAACCTATGAACATCAAACTGGCCATTGATGTTTGTATTCTGTTCTCCTTTTGTCATATTCTACTTTTAATTTCATCACTTTTTTTCTCAATTTCATTATTTTCTACAGGATTCACTGTGGAGTAATCAGGTGTGTGGCAGA
The DNA here is from genome assembly GCF_019279795.1 of Protopterus annectens. Taxonomy (NCBI): domain Eukaryota; kingdom Metazoa; phylum Chordata; order Ceratodontiformes; family Protopteridae; genus Protopterus; species Protopterus annectens. The sequence continues at coordinate 1,450,560,654 of NC_056725.1, read as the reverse complement.
AACTACCAAACTCTGTAACAGCCACCTTATCAGCTACTAACTCCCAGCACCCCAAGCTAGCCTCTCTGCAGGGTGATTAGGGTTATCCTGTGGAAGGTGACCTAGAGGGGTCATTGGTGTCCCAGAATGTTTCTGTGGTGGGTGCCTTAGGCTGTCATTGAGGGTCCCTCCTGAGTTACTCAGTGGAAGGTGCAGTAGCTGGTCAGGACTAAACTGGACCAATGGTCAGATATCATTATTAGAACCTTGGAGTAGCTTCTTGTGCAACCAAATTGCCCTAATCTTTAAATCATCAGCAACTAATCCTGCCTACGATGTTACTAATAGAGGTGAATGACTTCTTGGTGGATTATATTGTGGAATGGCTTTGAAGGCTGAATTCACATCAAATTATCCTCCATTATGTTTTCCTATTTTATGTGTCATTCATTTTCCCTGTTTGTTGTCCAGTCTTCTTCATTCCCATTTGTCCACATTCTGTCTGTATGTCTGTCCATGTATGCCTTTTCATTCTGGCCCCCCATTTTTTAACAGCACTTCCCCAGCAGTCTTTGTCTGTGTTATAAATTTGTGATTTTGCCTCTGCTGATATCAATGCACCCTTCTTCCTTTTTCACAACTTCCCCATGCTTCCATCCACCTCAACCTTCTTTAACAAAATGTTTCTCATGAAGAAAGAATATCATCCTTCATCCACACCATACCAGTCTTCCCTCTCCTCTTTCCTTGTATGTGCTCTGCTACTTGAGCTTCTCCCTTTCTGACTGTCCTATCCTCATTTTTCTTTTACTTTATAATATAAATACCATTGTTTCTTTATTTTGTAGCCCTTACAAGGGTCCCCAGGTGTTCCCATGTAACATATGTGGCACTTTGAATCATCTGTTAACATATACTATTTGAGGCATAATCTGCTTGCCTATAGGCTCAGACCAAATGACCACTCACAGCACAGTCTGCTTACTTGTGCTGTCACTGCTGGTTTCACAAATGCATGGCTTTATTATGCAGCACTCTCCCCAGCATGTCCACGATATGTTGGACCATAAGTGCATCTAATCCTTATGAGTCACTATAATGCAATTTTGACAGCTATATTTATTATGTACTGGTCACATAATCATTCTTTCTGAATGCATCCCATTAATTGTTAGGTTATTATAAACACCGAAAAGAAAAACTTAAAATTTGTTACCATGAGTTCCAGTAATCTGACCTAGATGGTCATAAAAGTCAGTTTACTTAAAAATAAAGAGCTAACAACACCCAAAAATATCCTACTCATTGATAGTCACCTGATCTCAGCTCACATTGATTCATAGAACATTTATCTTCAGCAGTTAATGTGTTTCAGTTGCAGGACTGGAGATTTTTCTTTTACTAAAGCTTGAGCAGATGCTTCAGATTTGATGATAGCGATTTATACCATTATTATCAGACTTCACTTTACTATACAAGCAAAATAAAACATTCGTACTTATGTTACAGTGATTAGTGCACTATGCCTAAAGCTGGAGGTAAGATTCCTAGAAACATTATGTCTACAACCAAGGAAATCTTTTTTTTTCATTGCCTTCCAATGCCCTAATGAGGGGAAAAACATAACCACCAAATTACTTTCCAGGAGACTAATAAAATAATATGAACATTTCTATGATCTCCTGTGTCGAAGACAGAAAGCTTCAGCCAAGCAGCAACAGTTAAAGCAGATTGTCCAGGATTATATATAGCCAGTACTCCCCAAACATAATCACCCAAATGAGGTGGGAGGTGGGGATCACCCTGCTCTAGAACAGTTCCATGTTCTTTTAAGAAGAAACTATTTCCACTTGAACTCCAACCACACATATTGACACCATCACAATCCAAAAGCAGAGCATTGCTGGAGAAAAGTCAGCCGGAATCAGCCTCTAACTCCTACTGATCATAGCAGCAAAGTGAACCTCAGTTGTTTTTATAAAAAGGGATGCAGAAGACAGAACAAAGCATCAACATTAATATGCTGTTAGACTTTTACAAGCGGTGGTAAGGTGTCTGATAGTCTGATGATGTAGCCTCTGGTCTGAATACCTCAGTTTTTGTTTGACTCCTGTGTGGCAGAAATCACTTGCTTCTGGGCAGTGGCGGCTGGTGACTTCAAATCAAAGGGGGGTTGCAGGAGACAGGTGACTGGGTGAGGTCAATGAGAAGGGGTGTGGCCAACTAGAAAGGGAAGTGGCTATGCTCAAAACCACAAAAACTGTAACTTTAATTAAATACGCTGCCCTGGGTACCAAACCGTCATTATGAGAGTCCAATCAAGACAAAATAAAGTGATAAAATGTAGAAGAAAAAAAGTATTTCAATGCATTGGCTGCACAACAGCTTACTAAATATATAGATGGAGACAAAAAGGTTGTCAGGCATGAAAAAATAAATTACTTTTTAAATACATTACTGGAATGTCAGTCAAACTCAAGTATAATAAAAGCAAGCAGCACTCAACTCAAACCACTTCTCCTTGCACTGCAGTTCTAATTATAATTTATATTCAGCTTTATTAAAGTACCAAGTAACATGCTGAAAGTAGCAATCTCTGTGATACCCCCACTTGTAAAAATGTTTCTTATCCAAAAAAGACCTGCTACCTGACAACTATCTTGTTTCATAGGGAAAACATGATCAAAGTACAAAATATAAAGCAAACAAGAAACAAGCTCAAGATACATTGCTTAAAGGATTACTGTACAGGTAATTGACCACACATGATAGATTGGCATTCTATTTGGTTTACAGGTAAAGCCTGCAAAGATGACTGCAAGTCTTCAACAGATGTAATGAGCTTCTTAAAATAACGTAATCCTGTCCTTTATTACAAATACTGTCATATGCATTTCAATACCCAAGGCTTATACATTATATAGTTATGTAAGTATTCTCTGCATGGCAACAACAGAAAGGCTTTCAATGTTGCCAATTCTTTAACAGTATGCTTATTAAAGCTTACTGGCATCTTACAATCTCAGACAAGCTTACTTGATGGTCATTAAAGCATTGCTACTTAAACACAAAGCAACAGGCACTTTCTGAGTAATAATAAGCATAAATCAACAGTATAAAAATATGACAGAAACCAGAACACTCTGCAAAATCAAGGACAGAATAAAAGTAGCACTTATGTCTACCTTGGATGTGGGGATACTTTGCACATTTACACTGCATAACTGCTCCTTGCCTCGCTTGGACACATCCAGAGTCACTACACGAGGGAGTGGGGTGCAACAAGTATGTCACAATTTGAAATGTCTCTGGCTGACTGTGATGGCCCTCACACATTTATCATATTTCTCAACCTCAGAACAAGAAACACATTTATCATAACTCTCAACCTCAGAACAAGAAATATGGACAGAGCCATACATAGAAGTGGGACAAAGGCCCAAAATTAAGGACAATTTTTAAATATTACTCTTATAAACTTAGAAAGATAATAGAATATTAGTATATTAGTATGAATTTTCTGAAAGGTACGAAATCTGAAACTCAAATGTCTGTCATTATTTTCTAACTTTCAGTCTTTAATGATTTGCCACTAATTTGCCAAAAAAAACACAATTTTATAAAAAATGGACCAAAAATGTGATGCAAAAATATAAAATAGCCACACAATACAGCTGGGAACCTGTCAAAGAAGGGACACTTTTTTAATATTAGTACTGCTAACTTGAGCAGCTGACAAAATAAAAGAATCTACATGCATTTCTGAAATAAAAATAATCTATAACTCTGATTATTACAGTTATTTCTTAATTGTAAGCCCTCCACGTTTTCTTCCAAAATTGCCATTTTTGCGGTGAGATTATTAGGGGAAGAGCAGCATTTTGAGCCAAAATTGGGGACAGTTGAGAGGTTTGGATATGCCTAATTCTATAAAGCAATTTATTTGTACGTACCTCTCAACCTGTTAATGCAGGAAATCTGAACAAGGCCAAATATACTGAGGGAACATATAAACAGTACTATAAATTGTTGTATAAACTGAGACAATTGATAGAACAACAGGTCTTGCTTTAGCATGCATTTTTCCGAAGGTTATGAAGTCTGAAAGTCAGTGTCTGTCATTTTATAGTGACTTAATTCCTAAATTATTTGCCAGAAAACCACACATTTTATGAGGAACAAACCAAAAATAAGAAGCAAAAATCTGTTCATTATGTGAAAATCTGGACATTTGAGAGGTATAGTTCAGCCGGGGCTTTCTTTGAGTTTGCCGCCCTTCCCCCTCACAAAATCATTGTCGAATGGAGCCTCCCCCGTGCAGCCATTCCAATGAACCATTACTTGGCTATTTCATCCCATTTACCATAAAAACTAATGTGCATGCTGCTTTACTTCTACAATGATTTGGATTTCATTTGAAAGTTTTATTTTGCATTTTACAGCACAAACACTAAGTCATCTGCTAAATAAAGCAATGCAATCTCACAATCAAAACAGACTTAGCATTAAAACTTCTCTGCCCTTGAAATTCACATTCATTGAAACAGCATTGAAATCCACATTCAAAGAAAATACATTTTGCCAGTGGCAGATAATGATTAACTTTGGGTTGTTTCAAATCATAGGCTCCTTGCACATGAAACATACATGTGGTCTTTGATACACCTTCCTGGTTGCATTAAATTATATTCCTTGTACAATATAGTGCAGTTGTTAGAGGGCGTTTTAAATTTGTTTTGAACATTTTTCCAGTAAACGATGAAACAAAATGCATGTACCAATAACGACAAAACTGCCCAATTCAGAACATTTCTATCATAAAAGTCTACTCAAACTTCTACAGTCCACCAGTATCAGTAAATATGCACAATCTATGAAGAAGTAAAAGCCATCTAAATAATTCCACATTAAAGAAATCTGTAACTAACGAAGAGGTTGCTGGTAGCAAACAACTTTATATTTCATTGTTTCATCTACAAATAAAGTGCCTTTTGCACTTGAGGAATAAATTACCTAAGTTGCATTAAAAAAAGATAAGCTAGTAATATTGCAACATGGAATGGATAGCAAACTGATAACAGGTTCATAGCTACTAGTTATCTTGGCCAAAGAGGACTGCAGCATCCATCCCCTTTACAATACAGTACAAGCAATGCATCTACCTCCTGTGGGAGTAGAACCCACAGCTTTCTGCATCAAAAGCAAGTACACTACCTATAGTGCTATTAACAATACAAACTGACTCAGCATAAGCAACACTAAACTTTTGTTCCCTTGCATCTCTCAGCTTTTTGTAAAATCTACTTGATACTCAGCTGCATCTCTGAACTTTGCAGCACAATAAATCTGGATAAATCCAACATTTGGTGGGGGGGGGGGGCAAAAAACCAAAAACATAGGGACACATTTTAAACATTGTGTGTATAATGTTGGAAAGTTGTTAGAATAAAATTCTGTGTTACCACCATACATTTCATTGCCAAGTATTGAACCCAGGACCCTCTGCAAAACAGTCAGAGCAACATGCCACTATACCAAATCATCTGTTTTATGAAAGAAAGGAAGACTGAAACATAAATGGCTACTATTTAGTGAATTCAGTTCTCACCATATCTGTCAACATCTTAGCACAAAACACCTGAACAAAGCCAATAATGGAGGAATACAGCCCACCAAACATATTCATTGAGTTCAGTCATCACCATAGCTCTCAACATTGGCACAAAAAACCTGGACAAAGGCAATAATGGGGGAATACAGTTCAAAGAATAGAGACAAATATCCATTGAAGACACCAGAGCAAACCCACACAAGCACAGGGAGGACATACAGACTCCACACAGAAGGCACCCCAGCCAAGAATCAAACCAGACAACATGTAGCTGTCAGGCAACAATGCTACCACTGCACCATTGGCTGTGCTAAATAACAAAAATACAGAAACCACAAATTTTATGAGGAACAGAACAAATATGAGGCAAAAATCTGCAAATGTTTTACAAATGATGGTGAGTAGGGAATTCAGGCTCTTGCCACTTGGGCCCAAGGTACAGGGTTCAAGCCTTATTCTCTACCCACCACCATGTAGCAACTGGGGCATTACACACACACACTACCTGCAGATCTGATCCTCCAAGGCAGCTAAGTCCTCCATAGTGGCCTGATTCTGCCCTCTGCAGCAGCCTGATCACCTGTCTGTCCTCCATAACAACCCACATAGGCTGTTCTGGGTCTCCCCACAAGATGTGAGTAGGCTGGAACCTGCAGGTGATGCAGTCTGTTGTTCTTCTGTGTGGTCATCACCGCACAGACCTTCCCTATCTGGACTGCCTAACAGAGCAGTCAGGAACTAAGCATGCATGCGTGGAGTTCCGGGACTCGTGAATTTTTATTTTATTTTTTTATTTTCTACAGTGGGAGGAATTTATTTTATTCATTTTACAGATGGGGGAGGCTGCAGTCCTGCAGTCCTATAGCCTGAGCCAGCCCTGCTTCTGGGTATGAAAATAGGCAGTTCAGTTTTGTTTCATGAATTTATATAGTTGTGCACACACACACACACACACACACACACACACACACACACACACACACACACACACACACACACACACACACACACACACACACACACACACACACACACACACACAAACACAGATAGACACACACACACACACACACACACACACACACACACACACTTATACACACAAACACAGATAGACACACACACACACACACTTCTACACACAAACACAGATAGACACACACACACACACACAAACACAGATAGACACACACACACTTCTACACACAAACACAGATAGACATGCACACACACACACACACACACACACACACACACACACACACACACACACACGCACACACACTTTTCTTAGTTTGCTATTGTTAAGCTTGCATGTTATTCTGTAAAATGAAGGGAAATATATGATTATGATTATAATTTGTGGCTAACATATAATTATTAAGCAATGAAATTCTATGAGCTGAAATCCTGGGAATTCTAGTTACAAATATTTTGTCATTTTTGGTTACTGCCATAATTCTGTTATAATTACTTAGCGCATCTATATATAGTCAAAATTAGCACAAATTCTAAGTATAGAACACTGAATAAGGCACACGCAGATCTAGCAAGTATTTCAAACAATAAGAAATACAAGTTATGATGACTGAGTTATTCTAGACTAAAATGTAAAATTCAGTAATAAGGTGTGTTTTTCTAGTACTCATGGCCGGCCTTAGGCATAGGCGAATTAGGCGACCGCCTAGGGCACCATAAAGGCCAGCCTGTTAAAGGGCGCAGTTTTTATTTATTTGTGCATTTATTTTTTAAGAAAGCGTGCGCTCTTCTCTGCGCCCTCTTCAAGTGTAAAGTGCCATAAAGGACGGCCTCTTACAGGGCGCGGTTTTGTGCATTTATTTTAATTAAGAAAGTGTTGCTGCTGACATCATCACATGGGGGGGGGGCATGCGTGCATCGTGACGTCTCCTTCGTGAGGCTGACTATCTTACCAGAATGTTACTGCATGGGTAATAGTATAAAGATAAAGATATCTTGTATTAGAAAGATCCTGGAAAATTCGGCACTAGTTTTTATAATAAACATTGATCTACTCTGACCAATGGGGCTGAAGGACTGTAAGAATTTATGGAATAGCATACTGCAGATAGATATTAATGACTTAGAGGTGTTACGTTTTAGAATTGTTTGCCTGTTAACACTTTAGTACCGCTAAAGTAGGCAGCCCTAGGCATTCCTCATAAACGTATGTATTTCCTAGGATTTTATACCAGGTAGGCATCGCACTTTGTGGTAGTCAGGAATGCAAATTTTGAGAACAGTGTCAGATGCTACATATCTGGCAACTTATCAAATAGTTTATTCTGCTTAAGCAGTAAAACTTTGACAGGAGCAAAGCATGTACATATTTGACTCCCTTGAACTTGTATAATAACGCTATGGTACAGCATGACAGTACAAAAAACTTTTCTTTCAGAAAGATGCTGGGAAGGTGTGCCTGGACTTTTCCAGTAAAAAGTACTCCTCATACGGCCAGTGCAGAATATGTTACTGACTTGATTGTGTTACTGAAGGAATAGAGCATTATGACTGGATTGCTGATCGTAATATATATCATGTGTTCGAAACAAGAATGCCAAGAAATTTTCTAGAGCTTAGCTCCCAACAGTTGAATCTTGGCATCCATATCAAGAACACATAACATTTTGTTGCAGTTAAGAGATCTTAACATAATTCTTTGTTGTGCATGGAGATTTATCTGCTCCATGTACTACTAGTTTGTGAAAAGTAAGATAAAAAAGCAAAACAAAACAAAAAAAAAAACACTATGTTCTGATGGTTTTGAAAGCTGGTAAAGCAGTGGGGGAGTGGCTGACACCCTTATGTTTTCCCTGTCTAAGGGAAGCAGTTTAATTCAAACTGTTGTGTGCACTTTAGTAGACACCAGGCAGAATAAGAGTTGAAATTAAACCAGTCATGCCCTACTGATGTTTTCTGGTCAGCTCTATCTGCTTTAGTGCAGATTCATTGTTAACAATGAGTAGCAAGGGGCTTAACAATTAGTGTTGTTAAGGTCAAGTCTTACACTAGAGTAGTGCTGAATCAGGATGTAATTTAGCAGGTTTTGAGTATAATAATGGTTTTCCATTCACTACATATGTGTTAAGGACACAGGTGCATACTTCATAGGATTATTTTCTGGATGGCATTTTGTGGTGCAGTTCATGAACAGCTTTTTAAAAGCAAACTAGTTCCAGTAGATTTAACTGAAGATTATGCCAAGTTAGGAAGAGAACCTATGTGGTAACAGCTCAAGGCAGTCAAATACCTACCCATTTTTCATGACTGAACACCTATAGTTTTAACCAAAGAAGATACTAGCTGCCTTGCCGGCACTAGCCAGCTGTGCACCCAAGATTTACATCCTCTCACCACCAAAGAGAATTCCTGCCTTATAACATCTTGATTCACTGTAAGTGCACTTTTGCCTCTATAGTAACAGCATTCAGCCTATCTGCTTGTCCAGTCCAGCAGAGATGTCCAGTCCTGGGTCCACAGCTTCTAACTGCCTGAAAATGCCACATTGTATACCACTTCCAAAGGAATGGCACTTCAACTGCAAATCATCATCCATTTTCTGGTTTAATCTACCTATGTTACCTTTGGCTGCCACATCCAGCCTCTCCCACATATTCTAAAGGTATGATGTTCTTTTTACTCATATATCCCACTGACAGCAGTTCTCCAGTAGTCTCCTTCTTCCAGCTTTACCTATTTCCTATTCCCTCACTGGGAAACTTTATCCGGTTTACCATCCCTCTCAACTGTCCAGATTTTCACAGAATGCCTGGATTTTTGCCTCATATTTTTGGTCTGTTCATTATAAAATCTGTGGGTTTCTGGCAAATCACTGAGGATTGAAGTCACTAAATAATGACATACATTTCAGTTTCAGACTTTATAACTTTTAGAAAATGGACATAACACAAATCCTGTTATTTTAGCAACCTTTCTAAGTTAATAAGAACAATATTTAAAGTATGTCCCAATTTTTGGGCCTCTGTACCCACATTATTTTAGGATTTGTCCAGGTTTCTTCCAGTACAAGGTTGCGAGGTATGCTGTTTACTCCACTAACATGTGTTTAACAATGTCTTAAGCCAGTCAGCTGACATGTTGCTAGTACTGCAATACGTTGATGCTTTCCTGATCTCTCTTAGTAATAATGACACTTGTTTTCTTAGTATCAGTCTGTAACAGGGCAAACTAACTTCATGCCTGGACTACTGAAAAGCAAAGTGTCCATTTTACTGCTGAAACTGGCACTGGCACCAATATTACTATACTGTCCCTACTTCTATACTATAATTATTTTTAGGAAAGCCTGCTCTTGGATGGGAATCATGATAGTGAGTGCTTACTGTACTAAAGTCTTCCACCCCCTCCCAAATAATCTCTGTCATAATCTGGGCTATGTGGATGGTGGTCATCAGCCATAGTTCTATTGCATATCCTGCATTACATGTAGTAGTCTGATCATTTCTTCCAAGATCCTGGGGGAATTTGTCTGTGCCTCTATGAAGGCCCTGTATATATGTGCAGATGTTGGCATGCTGACATCAGAGGGAGGGCAGTAAGCATACCTTTTCTGAGAATCTCTACTGACAACCTTGTGTGGTAGTTCACCCTTCTGAAGGCTAGACGAGCCAAGTCTTCAGCTGGAGTAACCACACTACCTTGGTCAACCATGTCCCCATCAACCTGTCCAGTCTCAGATGGGTCAGTGGCATTGATATACCTAGGCATAATGACCATGTCCATATTGTGAAGAGGGGATGTGGGAGCCACAATCTCCATGTCAGACATAGCCTCTATAGTCTCTGCAACCCCAGACTAATACTGTTCATCATTGCCTTCCTCATCAGGGCCTACTGATCCTCTAACATCAGGTGGAAGGGGAAAGTTCTACTGTGCTGCTACCAACTACACCTGTGAATACACCAAGAAAATAGGCCCAACTGTGAATAATCTTAGAGAGTAATACATATAATAGCAAAAACATTTGCCAGTACCATGTTTAGGTAGTTATTGTACCTTAATGACAGATGTCCCTAAACACAAATGGCAGCTGATAGACATATTATAAGCATACAAAACAAGACAACTTAACAGAAATCGTAAAGTAACTCATTTATATACTTGGATGGTATTCCTGAATCATCACTAAAGGGAAATCCCTGATTGTTCCCCACCACTTCCCCAACACCCAGCATCGCACTGTGGCACTCTTGTGAGCTGCCTAGATTCCTTACTGTTGTCAGTAGCTCTTCCATCTTAGTGAGTGGTGATTTGGTAGCAGGCCCATCCCCCATGGCCCTTTGCTCCCATGTCACAGCCTTCACTTTGTTAGTAGCCTTTTTAATCATATCTCTGGCCCTACGTCTAACACTCATGTAGTCATTGTCCTGGCCACCCACAGTATTAACATCACTGACAACCTACTGTCAGACACAGATATCAAAGGACTTTTCTACTAAATGAGGATCTAGGAGCTATGCCACATGGAAATGGAGGGCCTGTACTATGACCTCACTGTCAGAATCTGAGAATGGAGTTTGTATAGCGATGACCCCTTTTTTTCAATTTTGGAGCCGTATCCATATTGTGATAGGAAAAAATAAAATTATATCAGAACAAACTACACACCTGGGAGAGCTGTTTACAGGCTGACGTACTTATAGAGAGGGAATATTCATTATGCAGACATCGGGTATCATTGTACAAATCATTTCTGAAAATATCAGTGCAAGCTCTGTAATATCCCCATATGCATCCCTGCAAAAGGATAAAGCTTATGACTACAGAAATGGAAAAATGCATTTCATGTACATGGAAGAATAAATAGTACTACTAGGGATTTAGAACAGCATAAACATAGAACATTTGCTTAATTAACAATTTAACACACACAGGCTTTCACAATTCAGGCATGTCTGAACATCCTAAGGATTTTGACTGACCCACATGAAATAGAAGTAAGAGGTAACTGCAATAACAACAGTTTTGATAGTTAATTTCAAAAACACACAACTTTGACAGGTTAGACAGCAGTCTTTGCAAATAGGCTATCAATATATAGCTGTGATGCAGCAGTTTTAGTCATTTCCTATTGCAATATTACCAGTTTACCAATTTTTTTAATGTAATATAGATTAACGCAAGGGCAGCAGGCACTGAATTTGTAGATGAAACATTGAGGTGTAAAGTTGTTTGCCATTAGCAACCTCTTCATTCCTCTTCATTAGTTACAGATTTCTTTTAATGTGGAATTATTCCAATGATTTTACTTCTATAGAGATTGTGTATCGAGTGATATTGGTGGATTGTCATGACAGAAGTCTGGGTTGCCTTTTATGGTTGAACTTTTCTGAAATGGATAATTTTTGTCATTGGTTTATACTTTGTTTCATTGCTTATTAAAATGTTTAAAACTACAAATTTTAAAACACATTCTAATAAGTGGTGCTGTATTATACAAGGAATATAATTTAATACAATCAGGAAGGTGAATAAAAGAACAAATTCATGTATGCATTGCCCTAAAATGTGTGCAAGGAGTCTATTTTGAAAACGACTCAAAAGTAAACCCAACCCTCCACTGGCCAGATGCATTTTCTATAAGTGTTGGTTTTCATGCCCTTTCAATGACAGAGAAGTTTACTGCATATGCTAAGTCTATCTGTGTGTTGTTCTAGTTTAAGCTACTGTACACAGGGAGGAGAGAGGTTGCTATTCTACTTTCACTGAGCTGTAAGGCTTACTCATCTACCCAAAGTAAATTAAACTGTTTAGATTAACTTAAGCATCCCTTTGAAAGAAGGCACATGGGCTTGTATTTAATGAGGGCATGACTTTTGCAGTAAAATGTGTGAAGCAGCAACAGATAAAGCAGGCTTATTAAAAAAATTCCACTTCAATTGCAGTTTAACAATATTACAAGGTATCTTTTCTTCCTGTTCATTTAAATAATTGAAGGAAATGACTGGAGTGGTTTTCTTGGGAAGTGACCTTCATGTGGGTGTGGCTTATAGGGGTGTTTCAGGAGTATGGTGTGGGTGGGGCTTAAGGGGCACTGGTGTGGGTGGGGCTTAAGGGGAGCTGGAGTACTACTTCGCCTAAGACACCATTTCAGCTAAGGCCGGCCCTGCTAGTACTGAAAGAGTTTTAAGTCCAGAACTGTATATGGTATTTTTCTCAGATAAAATGGAAAACCAGTGTTGTTTTTAAAATCAAAGATGGGACACATTTTATACTGTATTCAAATTTCTGATATCTGTTCTGTTTACCAGAATTCTATATAACAGCAATTACAGCTATTTCTGAGAATCTTCTACATTATTTTGTTAACCGTATCTGAAAATGCAACACTAAATAGCTCTTCAAGGGATAAATCAGTTTAGTGTTAAAAAACAGCATAAGCAGATGACTTAGAAGTCATTGACCTTTGCACTCCATCAACTTTGAACTTTTATATTTAATAAGATATGCACACACACGCGCACACACACACACACACACACACACACACACACACACACACACACACACACACACACACACCTGAATGCCTTTGATGACCATCCTTATTACACTGTCATTTATTTTTTCTTCCTTGCATGTACATAAGCTAAGCACGTATGGTGGTAGTCATAGTCATTACACAGACACATTATAGCTATTTGCTCTGTCTACAAATGAGCTCAGCTAAGCTGAGATTCAGACACATAATTTATGCTATTGATGGCCTTGAATTAGTTTAGGCAAATTAAGCTATAAATGTAGTTTGGTAACAAACCAGTTTGTTCAGGGACATCTTCGGGGGGGGGGGGGGGGTTAGCTAGTTATATTATTCAGAATTAAGAAGGTAAAAGATGGGAAGGGTTAAATGGGCATGAGGGATGATTGGGAGGAAATAAAGTAAGGGTAGGGAGGAGCTTAAGGGTTTTAAGCAAGTATAGCCGGGAAGGGATCACATTTTGTTGTGAACTTGCTACCTGCTCTCTCTCCCTTTTTCTTTGGTGGAATTGTGCAGATTATGGGTATTTTATCAGTCTGGGTAGGGCAGAGAAGAGCGACAGGCTTTTCGTCTTCTGTTCCCCCTCTGGTACTGGATGTTCAGTTCAATGAATTGGGACCAGAAAGTGAGCAGTTGGAGGCTGCTCGGTAAATAAAACAAGCAAGCGGAGGTAAGGACGCTGCTTATTGGTTGGATGTTTAATTCAGTAGGTGATAAATGAAGTGAATGAGTGGACACTTCATCGTAAGTAAATGCAGTGAGTGGTGGGATGCTGCTGCATAAGTAAAGTAAGCAAGTGGAGGTATGGACGCTGCTTAGTGGGTCAGGATGAGTGCGGTCACACTGTCCTGATTAATACTACATGGATTATGCTGTGATTATGATCAGCTATACTATGGCTCAGTTGTAATTAATAAATATCAGTTAACAAAGTTATGTTTATGGAAGTTTAATAATGGTCGTCAAACATCATTCTGTGTGATGTGTTTATTGAATGCGACCGGGAAAGTGAGATATAAATGAGATATGATGTAACTCACTGTATGCTAAGCAAGTATTCTCTTTCCTGTTTGCAATTTGTAGTGGAATTTGTGTCCTTTTCTGCGTCATCCACAGATATGTTGTATAAAGCAGTCTCGCCAGTCCTATCTACTATGCAGTCAGCAAAAATCCTGTCACTTGTTGCTAGCTTGCAGTTAATATGTATGAGTTGCTTGTTCTGGCAGAGCCAAAACCGCTTGCAACCAGCAGCGCTCAATGGCCAAGAAGGTGGAGATATAGAAAGAGGACAACTCATGATAACTTTAATAAAGTGATACATGATAGGTTCAGAGTAGATGGGGACATTATAAGGGTCTAAGTGGGTGTATATGACCCCCATGGGGGTATTGCAGGAATGAGTGGACATCCTATCACTGTGGACAACACGCTATGTATAGTCCTCACTATAATTGCCACAAGGACCTTCCAAACACAGTCTGGGGACATCACAGGCTTCTACAGCAAGGATACTGCAGCAGTTTCTGGATGTACTCTTGGCACTTGTGGAGCAGTACATCTATTTCACAGTGTCACCGCAGGACCAAGCCAGGACTATGACTGATTTTCTATGGGGTGGCATGTTTCCCTGAGGTACTCATTGTGATAGATTACATCCATGTTGTAATCAGGGCCCCTTGTGGTCTACAGATGAAGTAATACTTTGATAGGAAGGGCTACCATTCCATCAATTACCACGTCATGTGTAATGCATGTGGGTGCATCACCAATGTCTCTGCCCAGCACTCTGGCAGTGCACATGATTCCCATATTTGTCACACTAGTTAACTCTACCACTTCTTTCTGTATGGTGGGATGTGCATTGGTCATCTTGTTGGTAAGCTGAAATATATATTTTTAAATTGTATTTAAGTTGTTATTAACAGTAAAATGTATGTAGAATTTTAAAACATCTTTTCTTTGCTTTGATCTGCCCCCTTTCTTACTCTCTCTTTTGTTTTTCTTGTTTTTTATTTGATGCTAGATATTCACTGGAGCTATGGCTGATGATGCCATTGAGAAATCCAAGTGGAGCTGCAGAAGAGACCTATAGCACATCCCTGTCCCAGACTCATACTGCCATTGATAGGGGCTTTGGCCTCCTGAAGACCTATTTCAGGTGCCTGGATGTGACTCAGTATTACCCAGCTACTGCACACAGGATGCTCACTGCCTGTTGCATTCTACATTACATGATCATGTGCCTGTCTGGTGGTGAAGTGACTCATGCTGTGACTGAAGCTCTCATCCCTTGTCCCACTACCACTAATATGGCAGCAGTAGTAACGGATCCCATGTGGCAGGCTCAGGCATGGTATGGCTGTGCATGTAAAGAGGCTGAGTCTAGTCCAGAACCATGGACCGTGACATTCAAGTTAGTGTTTCCATTCTTGTAAAACACACTTAGAGTATAATTGTTATGCATGCAGTGATATCTGTGGGCTGTGTTGAGTAAGCTCATTGTCTGCTGTCACTGCTCTGCTGACATTCTCTCATCTTAAAATATTTTCTATTTTACTTCATAATAGTTAGTCCTATTATTGTCTGCAGGCATCATTCCTGAGTGCTCAATGATACCTGTTCAGTGATGTCGTAAAGCATCATAAAAGTAACATCATCTTTTATAATTGTTTTGTGAAATAAACTGTTTACAACCGACGCACATAGGTTTACATGTACTGAATGTCCTCATTTGGTATACGTTATTTTAATATTTGATAATATCATGCATTACATTTCAATGAAAACATATATTTTTTTTCATATTTTGAAATTTAAAGTATGCTGTTTGCTGAGGAACTCCACATTAGACTATTCTTATTTTGTCATACACAGCAATTTGTGACATCATAGGCAAAAAATATCACCCTTTGTGGTGAGGGTGATGCGGCAGCAGTATTTCTTTAAATGGCAGGACACATTATAATCTATAATTTTCTCATTACTGTATTTCCTTCAAAAGCTGTGTACTAATAATTTTGAGGTGTAGATAACCGCCAGTTGTAAGAATGTCACTGCACAGAGCACTGGTGTTAATGACTGCAATGCCATGTTTTGTCATACAGATTTCTTTTCACAGTTCCCTGAGGTTATAAGGAGTACTATTGCAAGGAAGTAATTCATACAGTTGTAAAGTGCCCCAACCCCACCCCCAACATTTTTTATATGTTCTTCAGCTTCTAGTTAACTCATTCAACAATAATTATGAAGGTAACAAGAATTGTCAACGTTAATTCACGGTACTTCGAAATCAAAGGAGTCCTACACATCTGATAAGGATAAGGTAGGTGGCAGTGGAAGTGATTTTGAAGAGGGGCTGTCATGGAAACTGCATAGTGATTTGACTCGAGGTCATGACCTAACAGCAATTTGCAATGTGGCCAGCATGAAATCTGTTGTGACTGTCCTTCCTGATCAGTTACATTACTTTCCTGAGAAACACTAAGAGTCTAATATGATCTACTCCCATGGCTTATGGCAGTATCCCATCCTCGTCCCCTTCCAAAGGTGACTTGAGTCTGATAAATCCTAACTAGTGTATGAATGGAGAGTGCCATGAATACTTGGAGTGGTACCATAGAGCACCATCATATTATACATTAATGCGATCGTGGAATTATCGCTACTCTGCCATTTCAAGGGAGTGCTGGGAATCCTCTTTATTATTATTATTATTATTTGTTAATGACAGTAAAGGGAAGATCAGCAAATTATAACAACTGAAATAGAATTATTTGTTTCAGAAAATGCATGAAGGCAATGAATATACCCGCTTAAAAATAGTACTGGCATACTTAGATGTAAATAGCAAAAATGTAAAATACAAATAAGAAGAATTGCATCAATTCTTCTCTGTACAACTGAGGACAAGGTCTCCTATAACAGAAGAGAACAGGAGAGGTGGCTGAAGAGGCTGACTGAGTCCTCCAGTAAGCCTGAAAAAATTAGTGTATACTAATTCTTTGTTTAAAGTATTTCAATATATATATATATATATATATATATATATATATATATAGATACACACACATGCACGCACGCATGCACGCACACACACACACACACACACACACATATATCTATATATATATATATATATATATATATATATATATATATATATATATATATATATATGGGTCCTAGTCAGAACGTCGAAAGTACAGTTCATCGAAATGCACTTTGTCAAACTGACTTTAGCAAAAGTGCATAACATCGAATATGCACTTTCGCTAAAGGAAACTTAAAAGAGAGAAAACATGCTGTTTGCATGTTTTGTTAGTTGTACATCAACATATACTGTTGTTGTACAGCTAACAAACTTGTTGAGGAGATCACAGTACAGTGGGGATGAGGGAATATTCCCTTTTCCCCATTGTAGTGCGATCACGGAGTTAGAATATTAAATTAGGGGGGTGTGGTGGGGCACAGCAAAATACTGTTTAGAGGTTATTATTTTGTTGTATAGTGCACTTTCGCTTTTATGGGGTTCGATGTTGTTAGATCGATGTTGTATGCTTTTGATCTAACAACATAGACCCATATATATATATATATATATATATATATATATATATATATATATATATATATATATATATATATATATATATATATATATATACATACACACACACACACACACATATATATATATATATATAGATATATATATATATATATATATATATATATATATATATATATATTTATTTATTTATAGGTGGAAAAATTAATACTAAGTCATATAGAATTGTTCATAGCAATAGTATGTTCAGTATATTACTGCAAGCAAAAGCGAGACAAACATAAGTGCATAACTGCAATATTTCTGTCTATAACTGAATTCATTATTGTATGTGAAAAATTTACTGTTAGATCATACTAAATGAAAAATAGATTACAATCACTACATTACTGCGAGCAAGAGTGTGATAGATTTCAGTATACAAGTGAAAGTAATGTCATTAAAGTCTAAAAGCAAATTACTGATAGATATAAATAGCTGAAGAAATAGATTGCATTCAGTGCATTGCTACAAGCAAAACTGATATAAATGCAGTATTTAGGCCTGTCATTGATTTTATAAGTTGCAGTTATTGATGACATGCTTTTAATGCAGCAATTCAAATTAATATATTTCAGGAAAAATATGATTAGGATGCATGTGTAGTTAGTTCACCATGTAAAACCCCACCATTACATGATATCAAACACTGTCCTGCCAAGCATGCAGAAGCACGTTCCACAACATTTCATCCCCAAAGTTTGCATAAACACTCCTTATCACCCCTAAGTTTGTGTAAGCACATCCGCTACACTTTGAAGTAAAAGTATGAACAGAGACTCCATATGTTCTTTTTTACTTTAATACAGATTTAGAAATCAAGAAATGTTTTAAAGTAAGAAATTTAATACTGTGTAACTTGATGTGTGATTGCACTGAGTATGTCTTCTCTTTTGTCTCTGCTTCCACCCCTTTATTCTCTGTTTTTCTTATTTTATTAATGCATTTCTTTGTACTTTATTATTTTATTTCTCCCCATTTATGTTCAATTTTCTACATCTATAAAATTCCTTTGAGCGATCTAGATATGTACCTCTCAGGTTAGGGAGCACAAACCCTCTTCCCATCTGGGGACATCCTCGCAGGATTGGGATGGTGGCACAAGTCCTGCACACACACATGGCAGCCTGGAAAGAGGTACTTATTTGGAGAACTAAGCCAACTGACACTTCACTACAACATGGAGAAATAACACTTCAACACCACAGGCCATTACCCCTTCAACACTGGGGTCCCCCACTGCCTCACCATCTGGCAATGGAAATGTTTGTGGCCCTGTGGGCAGGGCTCCTGCAGTCATTTCAGTCCTTCACCCCTTATCATCCTCTTACCTATTTCTTACCACCACTACCCTCTCATATAAGAAAAAAAAAAAAAAAAAAAAGAAAAATCATAAGGTGGTCTAAGCCCAGACAAAAACTTTATGCACCTCCTCTAGCACAATCCTCTTGATGTTTTCCCTTCTGTGTTCCCATCTTTGTTGTTTGCCCCTTTTTTCAAAATTTCCTGTCTCCTTCTTTCTATTCTTTAATAAAACCATCAAAGTGTCCTTCAAATTATACTCCTATATAAAATATATATTAGTTAATATATAGTAATCACTTTTATTTTTTTAAATATCAATAATAATTGGATAGCGCAGTGGTGCAGCAGTTGTGTTATTGCCTCACAGCAAGAGGTTTTTGGGTTTGATTCCTGGCTGGGGTGCCTTCTGTGTGGAGTCTGCATGTCCTCCCTGCAGCTGTGTGCGTTTTCTCTGATTGCTCAGGTTTCCTCCCACATTACAAAGACATGCCTCTGGAGCATTTCTCCCCAGGCCTCTGCTGAAAATTGGCTTTGTTCCAAGTCAGACTTTCCCAGTAAACAAATGTTAAATAATAAAAATAAAAGCTGCACAGTTTGCAGCTTACCTCAGATATTTTAAATGTGACTGAGTATAGCAATGTCTGCCCTAATAACCGAAATGTATACCAGATACTAAGAAGTAATATGAAGCTTACAGTTTTCACTTACGCCTTTGTATCTGCTGAACCCTTGACTTTAGGTGCTTTACAATGTTGACGTAAGTAGGCATGTTCTTCAAAATATCTTTGCTTTTCCTTATCCATCACAGATGTGCTATGCTAAGTTAATTTTCATGTAAGTATCGCAGCACATCTCGCATATAACCACTATGTACATACGAACTGCTGGATAAGGAATACTACTCGATCTGTTCTGTCAAAAATCGGGAACAAAATAAAAATTATTTAGGGTTAAAGGCATTCATCAGGTATATTTTAATCAATTAGAAAGTTCATATGTGAAAACAATTTTAATTAATATGCATTTTCTTGAAGAAGAATTCTTTACTGAAATGTCTGATCCCTTTTTAGTTTTCTGTTATCTTCAGTATCTAGCCATATCATTAGAAATTTTAGAAGATGGATTAAAAAGTTTTTATCTAACTTAGAGACTTAAAATTAACTAGGACATTTGGAAGCTTTTAATTCCAAGAGGGAAATATTGTTGGGTAACACCTACTGAATAGTTCATTATAAAGTGGTAATGTCAGCTGATAGAGGGATACTTACAAGTGGTGTCACTTTCAGCTTTCCTTTTTATGTACTTGCATTTGGTCAGTCATTCTTTTTGAGAGACAGTATAAGTGAATCTTCTTTCCCACTTCATGAAACAACCATGGCAATTGCCGTTGCTATTTAGAGCAGATAATCTTGACCTTCACAATGTTATATGAAACCATTAAGGTCAGCTAGCTTTTGTAAATCACCCATTGTCATTCTGTTAAGACCCTGTCATAGGAACAAGGAATCAACATATCCAGATATAATTTATTAACTTGTTTTATTCACTCTGTACCTTGAAACTGATGTGTATGGTATTTGCACTAATGGTATAGATTAATGAATCATCCATATGCAACTGTGCCATCACCTCACTTTTTACTTCCAGGAAAGCATGCTCTTGTGTTACTTCCCATTTCAAACAGTCAGGCCTTTTGGAAGAATACCCAAACAGTACCCAATAATCTGATATTTGTATTACTGGACATGCCTGTAAAGACAGTGGAGTGGGAACCCTATTAATATCAGATACATGCTATAAAAAGTAGTAGACTGAATATTAACCTATGTTACACATGAATGGATTGCAGAGACTGCTTTGAAAGAGTCCATTCCCCATCCAGATGTTCACAGGATATACTTGACATTGCTTTGTATGTTCTCAGAAATACTAACAAAGCATTCATGTCCTGTAACAAAACATACATGTCCTGTAACAAAGCATACATGTCCTGTAATAAAGCATTTAAGTCCTGTAACAAAGCATACATGTCCTGTAACAAAGCATACATGTCCTGTAACAAAGCGTTTACGTCCTGTAACAAAGCATACATGTCCTGTAACAAAGCATACATGTCCTGTAACAAAGTGTTATATGCCATGTAACTGCTGGCAACTTTTGTGCATAATTTCAGTTATGAAATTCTTCGAAATTCAGGTTAATTAAATGTAATTACCAGAAAGGTCTCCTACTTGAAACACAGTGCTTAGTAAATTATAACAAATAATTCCTGAATCAAATAAACTGCTATGACATCTATTTGGTAAGATATATAAACATAACAAAAAAAATTCTATAATGTGTTCCAATAAACTCAAAGAACTTGTTAGTAATTGTACATGTATAGTCTTATTGTATTTTGACACATAAAGTTCATGACTGTATTGTTTTTAGAATTTCATATGTCTGGATATAATAATGGAATATCTGTAGAACTTATGTTGCAACTGAAATGGATTTGGGTCCAAACCCCCAACATCATTAATAAAATACACAGGCAAACGCTAAACAGATTTTTAGCCTGCCATGATCAGTTCTATTTCCATCTCAATAACTCTTTGAATGTACAGACATAGCACATCTACAGTTACCCTGCTTCATTTGTGTACAGCATATCATGTAATGACTACCATTTAAACATACGAGTCTCACTATATATAATATCTTACTGACATGATATTTGTAACATCAGTACATTGGCCATGTCTTTCCAGTATATACTAATGATAACTATGGCGCTTGTATGTTCTTAGGACATGCAAGCTGGCTTAATATTATTTTGAAGTCTCCATAAGGCCTAATTCCATAAATGCAGTGTCCCTTTTCTTATATGCCCTCCATACCTAGACTCAGAGGTATATATTTACTGCAAAAAAGGGTGTGCACATTGGAACAATTAATTCCTCCTGCTGCAGTCATACATCTTGAAAACATCCATCAGCTCTATGAATAGTCAGACTGTGGAATCATGTGGGACACTAATAACTTATACACAGCCTGTAGAGGCTTTGTGTGCATGCGATATCTGCTCTTATCTGAAGGAATGACACTTAAGTATTGGGAGACATGGACATTGTCAGGCAGGGTGTTCCCTTGCTACCAGATGTGCTGTACCCTGTACCACATCTTTAATTAGGAATACATTGGTGTACAGTGTGTTTGGGGCTCTGAGTGACATGAAGGGCAACATTCTTTTAGTATGTCAGCTACAGTTATTGAGAAACAGTTGTTTCCATCAGATAATAAGTTTCATAATAGTGTCATGCATGCTAATATTTACCTCCACCTAAAACTGATACAGCCCCTGACATGATATGGAATCACAGACAGGTTTGAAGCTATCACATTGCTTACACAAAGCCTCATTTGAATAGTAAGCTGAGTTTTTCTTTTTAGGAATCTTCATGTCTTCAGCAATCAAAAACCATAGCAACTTTTGGCAGTGTCCTCCACTAAGACCAAATTGTTTTGGAATCTGGACCAAGATGTTAGTGGTCAGATTAGGCGACCTCTATAGTAATATAGTTCTCAAATTTATGCTCTTTCTATTACAATCCCTGAAATGAAGAACTAGACATTACCAAACCTTCTGTTCATAAATCAATACTTAATTTTAATGTTGCTTTTTGTGATCACTTTCAGTTCACCAGTACTTAAAATGTTTAGTAATAAAAGCCATTACAGCTGTCACAAGTCATTCTGCCTGAGGAATCATGCTTCCCTGTGCCCTGCATAATCATATAGAGAGAAATAATACTCAGAAACTTTTTTTTCCATAACTCAGCCAGTAGCATGCTGAAACAACTATTTAAATATTTACCAATCATTTCTTATGAGCTATAATGTTAAACTTGATAGAAAAATTCACATTATCTATGACAGAAAAGGACTTTATATTTGTGTAACTAATTCATGGGATAGATAACTATGTTGTATTCAGAACTGTAAATGTTTTCTGCCATGGTCAATCAATATTCTGTTGTGTTATAGTTTTATGAGTCCTTCTAAAAATGTTCTGTATTAGGATGCGACCCTCACAAATCACTGCTGGTTGAATTATTCTTTTCTTTAAAAGCAAAAAAAAAAAAAAAGAAAAGTTAAACAGAATACCTCTTATCAGTTTATCTTTTTGAAAAATTAAATAAAATGTTTAACTTCCTCTTCAGAAGCCAACTTAATTTCATAGGAGTAATCATTATAAATGTGAGTTACTACAGAAGCAGAGTTCATGACATTTCTGCTGTCAGAAGTTAAGAGCAGAATTCCCATCCCTTCAGTCAACAAGTTTCTTAATTAGAAAACATAAAAAAATCCTCTCTCTTGCAGACTGCTCAGCCTTCCTTTGTAGACATCCTATATAATATCATACAGATTGCATTAACTCTTTCTCTTCCTGCAATCTCTAAACAAGGTCATTTCTAACATTTCCTCCATTTGATGCATGCTAGTTTTGTGATGGTGATAAATGTAGAGAGTGGTTATACAAATACTTGAATTCATTTTGTTACCTAGTTAGATAATGCAGAAGTGTCTGACAAAAAATAAAAGCACTAAGCAGCCACAATAAATCAATAGATACATTCATAACAGTAGTACTTTCAAGTAAGCGTACAATTAATAAGGGAAAACAACATGATGGAACGAAATGCAACTACAAGAATAAATTCATGACACTACAGGAAAAATAAACTGTTACATGATAGTATCTAGGTTCCTCTGTTAATCTTTCATCTGCATTTGACACACTGCAGTTATTGTCATCAAATCATTTGCCTATTACCATATAGCTCACACGTAATAGACTGGGTTAAGGATAAGCTCTTCAATTATATCTTGTCACATCTGGATTTCCACAGGTTTCCATCACAGACCTATTGCTATTCTCTGTTTATATACTTCCATTGGGTGAGCTCCACAGAGAAAGACCTCTTCAAAGCCACTACCATGCTGACAGTAATCAAGTTTAAATATGCTTTTATCGAGATATGTTGTCTGTTCTGAATTTGTAAACTGATTATCTGGAATTCATTCAATACTGGATGAGAGCTAAGCATCTGTGGCAGAACACTACTGAACCTGTAACCATGGCTATTCATGTCACCTTGAGGGAACCCAGTTGTCCAACCACTGACCCTATTATGATTTAACATAGTGACAAATTAGCTTTTGTGATGAAGGTGAAAAATGTTAGTGTGACAGAATGACACTTAGGGAACAAGTGTCATCTGTCATGGGGACTACTCACTCCCCGTATTTGAAATGTTTATCACATCATAGGTGCATAGGTGTGTACGAGGCTAATGGCCCTGGAGCCTTTACAATCCTAGCCCATAGGATTACCCTGGCATCGTGCCACCCGACCTTAGTTCCCAGTGCCTCTGTCAAGTAAAGCTACTGGAGTGATCCCCGGTGTTTATTTTCTATTTCCCATCCACTCATCAAGGTTTATCTTGAAGAGGGCCAGTGAGGTACTCTGCTTGACATGTATGGGAAGTCTGTTCCATAGCATGGGCAGTCTCTGGGTTATGAACCTGTCCCACAAGCAGCTTCTTCCTCCTGATGACATCTTACTACTGTTACAGGTCCTGGTTGTTTCTTCATGATCTGATTGCTCCTATCCCTTTTCCTGCACCGCCTGGCAGTAAGTTGAATCTCTTGTATGTAGTTCAGAAATTTGCGACATGGTTTCTTGCAGGTATCTCTCATTAGCTTCACATTACTCCTATGATCCAGAGTCTGCCTTAACTGTCAGTTTGATCATGTATCAGTTTTATAATCTTGCTATTGGTTAATTTAGCTCTATATTAATCCTCATACTTCTTGGAGCTTTTGGTCCCCTACTGCCCAGCTATGTTCCTGTGTTCTTCCATGAGGGTGTTGCGGGCATGCTTGTGAGTAGTTTGGCATACAGGCCTTTGGTTTCAGGCCCTCATCTTTGGATGTTCTCCTTTGTTAGTATTTGAGGGAATGTGCCATGCTGTTTGGCTTTAGAAGGACTGCTTTGACTTGCTTAGTATGCATTGTCATTAGCTTTTCCTAGCTATTATTTTTATTAGCTTCAAGATAGATCTCAGTAATACATTTGTTAAGTAAGTTCTGTACAGTCACCTTTTGTACTCGGATAATTTGTCTTTTTTTCACTATATTTTTATCTTGTTACACTAGAGTTACTGTTTGTCCTATTTATTGTAATTTTATGCATTTTATTCTTATGGTGCCTGGGAAAGAAGGAACTAAATACATTTGAACTTGAACGTGCAGTGACAGAAAATGTATGCTGTCTATAAAATATGTGATTTTTACTTGTGATGTAATGGCAATAGAATAATGATGTATTATTGATGCACTTTTTAGTACCCCAAACTGTACAAGCACACTTGATAATAAACAAAATATAATGCAGCCTGTCAGGCTGCCATAATTTAATAGTTATGTATGCCCGTCAGTATGGATTATCAGTGCAGTGTTATACATATGAAACAGCAAAAGATAAAAGGCATTTTATAATCAACAACATTCTCCAACAGCACCTTAAGCAATTACAATTAATAACAATTAAAAAGAAACCAAACAGAATTCATAATCTGGTAATGGTCCTGAAGCATAGCCTATCAGCTCTTTTAAAATTAATCTCTGCACTCAGTCATTTAGGGAATTAGTTGTAAATTTAAAAAAAATTAGCAATGAAACCTGCTTTTTCAAAGCAACTTTGAATCAATATCCTGCCTTGTCATTTTTAAGCTAAGATTTAGTGATACCAATTTTAAGCCTTTAAGGGTGGTATTCTACATGTTCCTGTACCCCCACCCCTTTTTTTATTCCCTTCCAGCTAAATCCAACCACTGAGATGTCATCTTTTCTCTTATGACCTGAGTTGTATACCTTAACAATTGAGTTGCATTCTGAGACCAGACCAAAACCAAATATACATCATTCACTGACAGTATCAAAAATATTAACTGAGCTAAGTCATTATTTGACTATCTACATTTTGCACTGGCAAGTTCTGCAAAGTCTACTTTCTTCTGAAAAACAATATTGAGATGTCTATCCCCGTATGATACAAGTACAATGGTAGGTATACGAACCTCTTCTGTGGAGTTCACATAAAAATAAAATATACTATAAAAGAAAGAAAGCATCAGAAACCTAAAGTAAATATGTAAGGCCTGTTATAAATTAAAAGTTACGACCACTTGCAAAAATAATAGCAAATAATTTTCAGTTACATTAGGAAAATGTAAATACAACTCTCAGAACTACTCTGGGTTGATATTAAATGGTCTGATGTACTCTGACCCTAAAGACAGTGACAACATTCTCAGTTACAAATGCTTATTTAACATGACCTGTCATAGTCAAGACCATGGTCTCCACAGTATTTCCCAAGACACTATCCCCTCCCCCCATATTATCTCTGGTTTAAGTCTGATCAGTCCTATGAAAAATGGAAAACACCAATTCTATAGGTCATGATACAATATTTGATTGCCTGCTTTTTAATATGAAACATAGCTTAACTCTGCCCTTATACAACTCTTTTGTCTAAGCAATCAGTTGTGATTATATCCGTGAGACTTGTACAACTGTCATTATGGTGTCAGTCCATAAAGGTGACCCTACTACTACTACTACGACTGACTCAGGTACTTACGGAGCAATATGATTCACAAGCATCATCTGTAGTGTCATGGAATGCATTCTTAGAGCTTAGAAAACACAATGTACACTTCTGTCATGCTAATGATACTTCTCAGGATTCCAAAACGAATGGCGTGTCTTCTTAACATGACTAACTTTATGAGGGTTGCTCAAGGCTTAAATAAAGTTTGCATTGTCCACATTCCATATCTGGACTTGGCCAAGGCCTTCTATAGCATTCTTTCTGCAGATACTACCAATAAACTCACAAACAAAATATGAACCTTGTGTTATTCACTGGATTGTTAGCTTTCTGACTAACAGTATCTGTTTACTGACAGTTAAGCATAACTAGTGTCCTGCAGGGCTTCTGTCTTGTATTTCCTACTTTTGGTTTCTATTTCTATAATGTGAAGGTAAAGGCCAAGAGTCTATAGATGACTAAATTTGATGATGACTCAAACTCGGTGTTGTTATAAACTTCCTTTCTGGCACTGAAATATTTTAACAAGGGGCTAATCTGAAAAAAATATGTCTGGTGTAAGTGTCATGGGCTCATCCTTAATGCCAAAATATGTATTGTTACTTTTTTGGGAAGTCAGTCATCGCTAGTTCATGCCATTGTTAATGGTACACCTCTCAAAACTGTCATCGTATTAGAGACTTAGTTCGAGTTTTATTAAGTAAATCATTCCGCCTAGCTCATTAAATCTGTACAGATCCTTTATGTCCAAAAATACATATATATATTTTTTTACATCCCTTATCAGACCCATCATTAAACACAATGCCATATTTAGCCTGCAACTCATTAAATAGCTAGTCTAACTCAAAAGACCTCAGACCTTGTAAATTAAGAACATTGATGATCGGAGAGCTCTTCACTACCCAACAGATTTAAATCCTCTCACTACAGTCAATTTCATAAAGGCTTTATGAAGTGATCTCTGCCTAGCTTTTCATGCTCTGTAAAACTCTGATCCTCTCAAATATTTTCCTTCTTGACAGATCTGGTAGCATCATGAATGTCTGCAGTAAAAATGTAACCCTTTATTGCCACAATAAATACATGTTGATAACATAAATATTTTGATTCAGAGTGTTACCCATTTCTGGAAAAGACTACCTCTAGATAGTAAACAGAAAAATACCCTGTTTACTTTAAAATCTAGAATCAGTAAACAGATGCCTTATCACAAAATTTCCCTTGAAATATTTGCTAGTATCCTTCTAGATATGGACAATTATTATCTTTAGAATTTTACTGGGTTAATTGGATATGCTTCTCAATAGCCCCCTTGAACTCTGATGTTGAAATATAAATTGATCAACCCAATATAGAGGAATCCACAAGGATAAATCATAATAAAACATAATATAAGCAGTAATCAGGAATTTACACGGCTAGAACATAACAGAACATAATATAAGCATCTTACATTGCATTACAACCATAATTTCAACAAACCTCAAATAACTACTGCTAACATACAGTGCATTCCATTTCTTATAGACAGATGGAGTGACTCACTTTGGACAGGTCTTAGCAGCAAATATTCTATGAGTTGCAGGTCTCTCATTGCGACTATACATTAGGTACTGTATGAGTTTTTTTCATTCTTCTAAAAGATGTTAGAAGTTTCATGTGGACAAGAGATTTAAGGCTATGATCTATCTTTATTATAGTGCAATTATTTTTAATACAACAAACCACCTACCAATCATTGTGTCATATTCAGTAACAAAATATTTACGTATGTACTTAGCTGTAATTCTTAATCATGGATCTATTATAATTATAATCTTCTAAAGCATTTGCACATGTTAATGTGTGACACTCCACCTATACTTTTGTTATGTACTTTGCAATATATTTTTTCTAGGTCTGCCTTTGTTAGACAAATAATACATCTGTGGTGTAAAGATATTCTTGTAATTTGTTATTATAGATCTAGTATTCATTATTTCTGTTGAATCACACTTTTTAAGCTTGATTTAAAAACAAATACTTTTTTTTTACTTATGTAGTTATAAAAGTGAAATGAATTACTTAAGCCTTCAGCTTATAAAATCTCCATGCATGAAGTTTTAACAAAATTATATCATAAAAAAGTCAATGGTAATTCAATTCTTTTCTGAATGATGCTAGCTGTTATCCTGATAGCCTAATTAGTACACTGCTCTGTGGTAAGGTGGTATAGGTTTGGAAATCATGCAGAAGCTGCAATGACTTTTATCACATCTGCTAAAGAAATCATGTTTTGCTTAAGATTTTTGTGACCTAGGCTGCTTGACAGACTTTGCTGAAACTTTTAGTTATGTACTCACCATAACTTCAGATGTTTGGGATCCATCTCGCCTACATTCTGACTGATGGGTTCGGAGCCGATCCCTCGGCTCTGACTCGGCATGCTTATGCTATAGAGCGAGGCCTCTAATTGGCTGAGCTATCTTTATCCCAGGATGCACCACCACTAATCCCCCAGATCTTGTTTGTCCGCATTCATGCACACATGCACAACTTGTTTATATAACATTGATAGATGTTTCAAGATGAAACAACAGGATTCGGACCTTCTGATATCCTCTGATCTCCAAGGAAGGGGGAAGGAGGGTGGGTTATTGGGAATGTAGGCGAGATGGATCCCAAACATCTGAAGTTATGGTGAGTACGTAACTAAAAGATGTCATGTGATACTATCTCGCCTACATTCTGACTGATGGGACAGCGTCCCTAGCACCTAAATCCTGGGTGGCTCATTGGAAAACACTCCTGAGCACTGTGGAACCAAATGAAGCTCGTCCTCTAGATGCCACATCTAATTTGTAGTGGGAAATGAAGGTGTGCGGGGAAGACCATGTAGCCACAGCACAAATGTCACCAATAGCAAGCTTAGAATGAAATGCTACCGAAGTAGCCATAGCCCTTGTAGAATGAGCCTTGACAGAGGTGGTAAGCTCTTTGTTAGAATAAACATAAGCTTGAGTAATACAGTCCCTGATCCATTTGGCGATAGTGACCTTTGTGACAGCGTTGCCCAATTTGTTTTCTGCAAAGGATACAAATAACTGATCTGTTTTCCTTGTTTGTTTGGTCCTATCTAAATAAAAACGTAACTGTCTGTGGACATCTAGTGTGTGGAATATAAACTCTGCTTTGTTAGAGTATTTTGGGAAAAAAACTGGAAGCTCTAACGATTGTTGCAAGCATAAAGTAGAACAAACTTTAGGAACAAAAGAAGGATTTGGTCTGAGGGACACCCTGTCTGTATGAAAAACCAAGTACGGGGGTTTCACTGACAAAGCTTGAAGCTCTGAAACCCTTCTGGCTGAAGTAATTGCCACCAGAAAGGCTGTCTTCCATGACAGAAACTTTAGATCACAGGTAGCTGCCGGTTCAAAGGGGAAAGAAGCCAAGGCACGCAACACTATATCGAGATCCCATGGAGGTGCAGGATGAGAAATCGGAGGTCTTAATAGAGCAGCACCTTTCAAGAAGGTCTTACATAATCTGTTGCTCATTAAAGGTGGGTCTATGGATTCATGAAAATTAGAAATTGCTGCCAATTGTACTTTGATGGTAGAAACTGAAGAGACTTGGTTGAAAAGAGAGGTGAAAAATTTTAGTACTTCTGCCACGGAAGTAGAAATGGGGTCCAGGCCCCGGAGTTGAGCCCAAATAGCAAACCTTTTCCATTTGCTAGAATACAGTTTCTTTGTAGCAGACTTGTGGGCTGAAGATAATATGTGCACAACATCTGGATCCAGTGTATGACTCCAGACTATCGTCGGAAGAGGAGGAGCCAGGCCGTCAATTTTAAGGTGTGTAGGGACTGGTGTAACAGTCCCGACTGATGAATCAGTAGGTCTGGGACCTGGTCCAGGAACCATGGACCTTCCAGAGCATGTTTCCGAAGATAGGGGAACCACACTTGATGAGGCCAGTAAGGAGCAATTAAGATCATCTTGCTCCCTAAGAGAGATGCCTTTTGAATTACCCTGGGGAGGAGAGGAACTGGAGGGAAGGCATAAAGCAGGCCGGTGGGCCAAGGATGGACTAATGCGTCCATGGGGCTCTTCCCCGGAGCCGGGGTTAGGGAGAAAAATTCTTTGCACTTCGCATTCAGAGGAGTCGCAAAGAGGTTGCAACACAGAACTCCCCATTCGCTGAAAATCTGCCTTGCAACTGTCATATTCAGAGACCATTCATGAGGACAGAGGATGGTTCTGCTCAATCTGTCGGCTATGACATTGGACTTGCCCGGTATGTGAGTAGCCACTAGAAAGCGTTTGGTCGAGACTGCCCATTCCCAAACTCTCATGGCTTCTCTGCAAAGAGGATATGATCTGGTCCCTCCCTGTTTGTTCAGGTACCAGACAACTGACATGTTGTCTGAGTGAACAGCAATTACTCCCTGAGGGAGATAATCGTGAAGGGCTTGCAGGGACAGGAGTACTGCCCTCATTTCTAGGATGTTGATATGAAGAGGAGTCTCTTCCGGGTGCCATTTGCCTTGGACTGACCTGCCCAGGGAATGCCCCCCCCACCCCATCTGGGAGGTGTCCGTGGTCAAAGTGGCCGGAGGAGGAAGAACAAAGGGTCGTCCCTGATCCAAATTGGAGGGAACTAGCCACCAGCGAAGGTCCCGTTTGCAAGATTCCGTGATCCATATGAGGTGATTGAGAGGGAGTTCCTGAAAGGACCACTGAGTTGAAAGAAGCCACTGGAGGATTCACATGTGCAACCTTGCCAAGGGAACTAGCAGAACCGTGGCAGACATGGATCCCAATAGCTGCAGGACCATTCTGGCTGGGGCTTTGGACCTGGGGAGTAAGGCTCGAACTTGATTTTGAATGGTTTGAATTCTGTCTGTAGGTAGATAGACCCGCATCTGGTTTGAGTCTATCTCTACCCCTATGAATCTTATTCTTTGAGATGGCCGCAACACAGACTTTGGCCAATTTAAGGTAATTCCAAGGGAATTGCCCAGTGATATAGTGGCTTGTAGGCTCCGCAGAAGTAGATGCTTGGAGGTGGCAGTTAGGAGCCAGTCGTCTAGGTACAGAAACACCTGGAATCCTAGACTTCTCAGGTGAGCAGTCACTACTGCCAAGCATTTGGTGAACACCCTGGGGGCTGTGGTGAGACCAAAGGGCAGCGCACGGAACTGAAAATGACTGCCTCCTAGGCTGAAGCGCAGATGTCTCCTGGACGTTTGATGTATCCTGATATGATAATACGCGTCCTTGAGATCTATGGAGCATATCCAAACACCCTTCTCCAACAATGGGAGAATGGTTTGTAGAGTGACCATTCGGAACTTGGACTTTCTGACTGAATGGTTTTGGATGCTTAGGTCCAAAATGGGCCTCAAGTCCCCGGTCTTTTTTGGCACCAAAAAGAATCTTGAGTAAGTCCCTAATCCGATCTGGTCTGCAGGGACCGGTTGGATGACTCCTTTTTGCAGCAGCTTTGAAATTTCTGAGGCTGCTGTATCCCGTTGACTGGGTGGCGGGTCCGGGATTTTTTTGGACTGGGGGGGGGTGAGAGAATGGGATGGAGTAACCTCCGGCGATAATCCGAAGCACCCCATCGGTCCTGAGTGATCCCTTCCCAGGCCTTCAGGTGCTTCGAGAAATGACCCCCGACTGTCTCCGGAGCAGCACAGCCGGGCAATCCCTCAGGGACTATGAAAAGCTGAAGAGCCACGAAAGGACTCGTGGTCTCCAGTGTTGCGAGGGCCTCTGCCGCCTCTGGGACGGCGTCTTCCGGATGAATTCCCCCCTCCTCTGCCTCTGGAGGGGGAACCTTCCTGCTGAGAGGGGTAAGGCTTCTGAGATCTACGGAACCACATTTTCCCTCCTCTTTTAGCCTTGGGATAAGGCCGAAAGGGAGTGGAAAATCGTGCCCCTACGGCAGTCAGAGTCTTACCTTTCTGTTTACAGCGGGTAAGTGTGTCTTTTACCTTGGGTCCAAACAGGGAGGACCCATCAAAGGGGGCGTCGGCAAATGAAGACTTAAAGGCCTCCGCGAAATGACACAGGCGGAGCCAGGCTTGTCTCCGTAGAGCAATGCCTGTACCCGCTGCTCTACTCACCCCTTCGGCCGCATACGAAATGAGCCTCATGGACGAGTTAGAAATGGACGACATCGTAGCCAGCTGAGAGCCAACCATCTGGGCCAGCTCCTCAGGCAGGTTACCCAAGAGGGTATCGGATAGCTCCTTAATCAGATCCCTCTGAAATCTCGTAAAGTGCGTCAGGTAGTTCAAGGACCTCAGTGTAAAGGCCGCTGAACTAAGGGTGCACTTTCCGTACCGATCCATGCTCCTAGACTCCTTATTAGGAGGATGGACG
The DNA here is from genome assembly GCF_019279795.1 of Protopterus annectens. NCBI lineage: Eukaryota > Metazoa > Chordata > Ceratodontiformes > Protopteridae > Protopterus > Protopterus annectens. Next base: position 1,450,527,600 of record NC_056725.1, on the reverse strand, counting down.
GACGTAGAAGCCTCTGCTACATCCTGCTGGGTAGCAGATGCCACCACCATAGCATCCACAGCCACACCTTTAGTAAGGAACTCTCTATCCGGGGGCGCCAAGAGAAATTTGTTCGGACGAGCGGGCACCGGTTCCACAGAGTCTGGGTGTTCCCACGCCCTTCGACAGATCAAATCCAAGAGCTCGTCGAAGGGCGGAGACACCCAGGAGGCGGAGGGCTGAGCCCCGAAGGCCTTCAGGAACACCGACTCATCAGCAGAGGGAGGTTTGGACTGCCAGCTGCCTCATTGTTTTAGGGCTTCCTGGATGTCTGCAAAGGAGACATCATCCGAGGATGACTTGGGGGACCCTTCTGCATCATCGAGATCAGTGTCAGATGTCAGAGACTCATCAGGGGAGTCAACATGCTTCCTCTTGCACGTTCTCTTCCTGGGAGGTTCTTCCGAAGAGGCTTCAGAAGGACCTCCAGGAGGGGGAGAAACCCCAGCGGGGGTAACCTGAGGCCCAGGGGCTCCGCTGTCTAAGGACAGGGGGACTGCCAACGACCCAGTCTCCAAATGTAGGGAAGGAGCTGGGGAAACTGTGGAGGTAGCCAAGGAAGATTTGGCTAAAGCACTCCTCATAGCCCTGAAGGCGGGACCACCAGAATCCTGGGAGGGTCCCCCCTCCGTGGCCACGACAGTGGATGGTACTCCCGCCGCCGATGCACCAAGAGGGAGACTTGGGACCGAAAGCATCAATCCCGAAGCATCCCCCCCAGGGCCGAAGGAAGAAGTCCATGCACTGAACTCCGACCCAAGAGCCGGAGTTGGAGCAAGGGTCGGGCCTGACCCTAACACCTCCACTGGTTCCACCAGCACCGACTCCAACGGTGCCGAAGCTGTTGGAGGAGGAAAAACAGTAGGGGAGTGGACCATCGGCTCCGAAGCCAAATGGGCTGGAGCCGAAACCATCTTTTGGAACACCGGAGACTGGAAGAGTCGAAGGAGCACCCTGTCGATGTCCGAATCAGACATCTTGGATGATCTCGAGGATACCGATCAGGCCCGAACCGATTTCTCCATCGGCTCCAAAGGGCTCGGGGACCGGCTCCGAAATGACTCAACAATTATCGGCTCCGAGGAAGGTTTCAAGGAAATTTCCCTCGGTGCTGATAAGGACTTTGGCTCCGAGGGGGAAGAGTCTGAGCCGATAACCCTTATCGGCTCCAATATCAGTGGAGCCAATGAGGGTGACCCGCCTCTCGATGCCCCAGACCTCGGCTCCGAAACCAGAGGGGTCGAGGCTGGAGGCATCGAGGCAGACTGTTCCGACCTCGGCTCCGAAGTCCGTGGAGCCGATGGAGAAGTCTGCTTAGTTTTTTTAGCGGTCGGTTCCGACTGACTGGTCGGAGCCGACGCTTTCTCTTTAGAAGGAGACGGAGAGGAAGATAAAGCCTCCTCGAAGGAAGGCTTGATTAATCCTTTGAGGATTAATTTGTTTTTCCTCTCCTGGAGGACTCTAGAAGAGATTGCATGGCATGCACTGCACGACTCTTGCAGATGTTTAGCACCTAGGCAATAGACGCACGAGGAGTGGTCGTCCGTTATGGACATTTTAAACCCACACCTCGTGCACTTCTTAAACCCGGAGGGTTTATGTTCTTTTGACATAATCAGGCTAAAAGACAGTTAACCACAAGTAGAAAAACAAAAGTTTGACACACAGGACAAAAATAAATCACTAGTTAAAATTTTAAACTAAAGTCCCTTTTTTTTTTTTTTTTTTTTTTTTTAAAACAAGACTGAGTCCAAAGAGATATGAAGAGAAAGGGAGAAAAAGAGGGTCAAGACCCTCCAACTTAAACGGGTACTTGACCCACACACAACCACTAAGGTAGTAGAAACCACAGGGGAAGGCCCCTCTAACTTAAACGGGAACCTTCCCTGACAGGAAAAAACACGAAATCCTCAACTAAAATTCACAAAAACACTCGTGTACTAAGAATAGCCGTTAAAACAGCTTTTGGATTTAAATGAAGCAAAATACTGACAGGAAAAAGCCTAATAAATAGTATTTAGCCCAGCCAATGTTGAGACCACGTCCAAGCTCTGTAAGCGGCAAACGAGATCTGGGGGATTAGTGGTGGTGCATCCTGGGATAAAGATAGCTCAGCCAATTAGAGGCCTCGCTCTATAGCATAAGCGTGCCGAGTCGGAGCCGAGGGATCGGCTCTGAACCCATCAGTCAGAATGTAGGCGAGATAGGATCACATAACATCCTTTATCTTCTCCATGCACACATATGCTGAAAAGTGCTTAACTTTCTCAATGAGGTTAACCTATGACTGTTCAAGCTGATTGTCTGCCTGATGGAATCTTTTTCCCTTGTATGTCAATCTAGACCATAGTAATATATGGAGCTAGAGCAAAATTCTAATGGATTCTTCACTGTATTGTGGCCATCTTGGAATTATCCTTTCTGGCCACATGCCAGCAGGTCTCAGACCACTTTTGTATACTTACTAGGGCATATATTATTTAAAAATATGTCAGAAATCACAAGTTCCTTTAAGTACAGTTGCTTCTGGCCATGACCTTTTTCATATATCTTTTGCCAGGGGTCATTAGACATTGTAAATACTTTTGACGTGTTTTATTTTGTTATACTGCATTGTCTATTTAAAAAAATACTAAAAGTGTAGTGGACTTAGTCAAGAGAACCAATTTCTGTCACAGTCTGGATGTACAGTATTTGCATATACATTACGTTAAACATATGCAACTAACTTAGGAAATAATCAGATCAAAAGCAAAAAATAAAAAAGAAAGAAAGTGTGCAATGCACATATAATATACTAGTATAAAATAAAGAAAAAATCTGAATAAAGAAAGGTATGACAAACAAATGGCATAGACACCTATTTGTATTGCTCATTTTATAGCTATCTTACTATACTGATTATTGTATAACACTTCCTTGTCAGTTACTTTTCCTGTATATTCTTATTCAATTTTGCAATCAGGTTTAGGAAATTAGGACTCATATAAACTTGAATTTAAACTATTTCAGTGGTTTCTGGAGATTGCACCATTCAGTAGCTGTAAGAAATCCCTTCATATATAATCAATTTAATGTAGTATTTCAGTTGTATTATGTTCTAAGTGGCCCTAGTTTGTCCATTCGAATGTGTTACTTTTGTCATGCTTTCTCTCTTTATTTACAATGACTTATTACTATGCAGTCAAAAAAAAAAATAGAAATTGAATTTACTGACCATGTTTCAGGTTTTTAAACAGAAATTCTCTTATGAAGTTCCTGTTACAGGGGCTGCCATCTCATGAAGGGGGAAGATCTTAAAGGCTTTCTGTATTTGTGTGTATGTGTATACAACATGCATGTATGTTTGCATGTGTGTGTGTATGTGCACTTGTGTGCTTATGCATACAGGCTTGCACGAGTGTTTGCATGTGTGTATTTGCATTTTTTTTAGCCTTTTACTTAAATACAAAAGCTATTCTATCAGCAATAGAGAAGTTGTGTGAATGCATTTGGAATTCTGTGAGAATTTTCTTGAATTACATGTTATACCAGTTGTCATTTTATGAGCTGCACTGATGTGACAAGGAGATCTTTCTGTTAAATCTGATGTGGCATTTTAATGGACTGTTCATGGTTTGTGACAACAAAATTTAAAATGAACCATGAACTGTTTAGCAGATACATAATGGTATTCCTAAATGTTTGTTGAGATTTATTGATAAATTAACTGCCCTTCTTTTATGGCTATAACATTTGCCAAGATAAATAAGCTATTTACAGCATATAGTCTATTAAATAGCAGGCAAAGCTGTACTAAGTTGACAATGATATCACGTTCTTTTTGTCACAAATCTTGTAAGGAAAAATATCTTTCAAAATAAAAGTAAATATCAGACACCACACCAGTGAAACGCATTATAACGTGGCAGTTTTGGAAAAGTATGTACAGACTCAGATATATTAACATTAAATCACTGGAAATGAACTTATTTCTGTTAAAATACCAAATGTATTTATACCTTATTGCATCACCCTTAGGCTGTATTATCACTACGTATATGGCCCACTGATAACACTGCATGGTAAGAAGATTCAGCAGCTGTTAGAAGTGCATCAAAAAGTTAATAGTAATGGGTGGGAGTTAATGAAAGAAATGCTTATGTACAGACTAAAAGCCAGGGCAAAGATGATTATGTTGCATTCACTAATATATGTAAAACTTACTTCCCTTGACAATATTTTTATCACACAATGATTTGCTGTGATGTTAGCCTATTCCTGCTTCCTGAAAACGTTTCCATTCACGCATCATTGTGACAGTTATATGTACTTTATCATGTGATTTTATTAAATAAGAGAGTTACATAAAAATCCAAAACGGGGTCTGTATTCTACTTCTACCCCATTGCTACTTTCTTCTAGGACAGTCAATACAAGATTGCAAATCATTTATCTTTCTTCTCTGTGTTATCTAAGTGATACTTGTTTCACTTAATTTAACATTTATAAAATGTCTGCTAATAGGCCTATGTTTGCAGTATCAGCTATCAGGTGCCATTATTTCTGAGGTCAAAGTCCAATAACTCATTGATAAAGTCTTGAGTTTTCAGAGATCAGGTCAGTGAACAATTTAGCCTAATTGAACCATGTTTGCACTCATGTGGCTAATGTTATGTTCTGGTAAAAAATTTATAAATAATGAACACAATTAAGAGATAAACAATGTCAGAGACCATGATAGACAAAGATGTGCACCTGCATGTTTAAATGCGTTACACGTGTATGGAAAAAGGGTAGAAGGATGAAAAATATATATCCCCATCATGTAAAACCTTATACAACTGGAACAATTAAATGAAATTTGTTACTCTTTGTGTCTTGAGAACACAAGTAAAGGCTAGTCAGTGCTTTTAATTTTATCTCAGTATAATGGTTTATATAGCAGCATTCACCCAGGGTGAATCTTTGATTTTTGGAATGGCACATCAGGATCTTGAATGCAGCCAGTCTATTATATCCCCAAGGACAAGACAGGCTTATAGCTTACATTCCTAACAAAGTTAAAATGTTTGAATTTCCTCTTCATGAAATCAAAGGAACGAACACCAGAAAAGGCCATGGCAGTACATGTAACAGAACTCAAAAAAAAGCAGACTGCATATCTAAGACATAAACAAAAAGAACAACATTGCTAAATAAGTGCACAGCAAAAGTCCATCGTTTTATGCTGTATCAAGAGGAATAAAGTGACTGTCTTCTAAGGTATATGTAGTTTCTAGAATCATTAATTCAGTGACTGCCATGCTCCCGCAATGAATTCACATGCACATGCTTAATAAATTCGGCCTTGTTTGAGAAAACTGCTTTTCAGTCACGGGGTTTAGCACTGTTGATTATATTTATATATGGGTGGCTGTGACTTTAGTTGATACTCCTAAATGATGACATCAGCTATGGTGACACACTTTGTTCAGCAACGTAAATAATTGACAGGTGACTGAGACTGATAATCTCCAGGTTTGGGGAATATGACTCTTTCCTGGGGATACTGCTTACCCCCTGCAGAAGAGTATGCTTTTTTTTTCTTACTTTTACCTTGCATGCTAGAGAATTTTCAACATTTATGCTGTCACCCCCATTCCATCTTAGTAATACCTGCTAATTCTAACCCTGCCCTAACATTAACATGCATATGAACTAAATAAAAGCCTTTCGCATAACACTACCACTACGCAAGATAGCTCAGACACTCAAAACATGTATACACACACACACACACACACACACACACACACACACACACACACACACACACACACACACACACACACACACACGGTGGAAAGACATGCATTTGATTTGTCCCCTAACCTAACCCTAAACATTCACAGTCACACACACACACACACACACACACACACACACACACACACACACACACACACACACACACACACACACACATAATTTACCCTTTACCTAACTCTTACTCTAACCCTAACCAACACACACACACACACACACACACACACACACACACACACACACACACACACACACACACACACACACGCGCGCACACACAAATAGTCAAACATTTGTAATATCAAACATTTGTACTGCTGGCAGCAGTGATCAAAAACTAATTTCATCACTTCTGCTGTCATTTATTTTGTGAGAGGTCACAAAATGGGGTGAGAGAATCTGCTCTTTTCCCTCTGTTGTACACTCTCAGAGTCAGTGTATGTAATTCGTAGGGTGAGTGAGAATGGGACGAATGGGATGAATTTTAATGTTTTTTGTACTTCAGTATTTCAAAGTACATATCTCTCTCTCTATCTATCTATCTATCTATCTATCTATCATAGATGCACATATATATATATATATATATATATATATATATATATATATATATACATATATATATGTGTGTGTGTGTGTGTGTGTGTGTGTGTCAAAGGAATATACAGAAATTAAACTAAATAACTGTTAACCCAGCAACCATGACATACCACAAGATCACATGTGTGACATTAAACATTGATAATGAGTCCTTGATACAACTCATGGCCTTCAAAATGCACCCAAAAGATGCAGAGATGAAAGTGAAGACAGGCAAGCTTTAAGACATGCAGTCTTGCTTTACAAAGCAAAACTACATTCACTTTTCAAGTTTGTGTCTTTCGGCTTTTCCCGGTTAGGGGTCGCCACAGCGGAACTCCGGTCCGCTAATGATTGGTAGTGGATTTTTATGTACCGGGTTACCATCCCTGATGCACAACCTTCAATGAAGGCATGCCTCATTCACGTATGCCTCCACACAGAAGACGCTCTAGCTGAGAATCGAACGGGACAACGTCTTGCTATGAGGCGACAATGCTACCACAGCACCACCACCGCAGTATAAAAAAAAAAATGACTGTTCAGTGGCTCAAGACAGGCACATCTGTGTGACAATATTTACGCAACTATATCTGTATTTTTATATATATAGATATATATATATATATATATATATATGGGTCTGTGTTGATTACCTAAAAGACAAATTACCGAACTTCCATTTGTCTGAGACGACTTCACCAAAAGCTGACAATTCCAAAACCATAGAGCACCAAATGTCTTTCATCGGGAAACAAACCACATGGCCACCAGGGTAAAATAGAAAAATGCACAAAATTTAACACACCCAATGATAGATAGATAGATAGATAGATAGATAGATAGATAGATAGATAGATAGATAGATAGATAGATAGATAGATGGATATAAACTTGAAAGAATAACGTTCTCTGCATTCAAATCTGATTATTTGGTTCTCATAACCACTATATGAACACCATTCCGCTATTCACATGATCAATACAAATTACTTGGTTCAGTTATGTAAAGAAAGAATATGAGTTACCTACTTACCAAGGGTAAAATTGCATCATTGTAATCACAGAAGTCATATTTTTCAAGCAGTTCTACTCTTCAATAATTGTTAATGTCTCATGAAAGTCCAGTACTATTATCATACACATGCTTTACAATTCTGGTTAAAGTAACTGATTGATTATCATGTTTACTATACTGAGTAACAGAGAAGCTACATTACTCAACAGGGGAAATGCACACATCTGGCATGCCGGCGGGTGCAGCTGTAAGAGTGTTAGCATATGGGATATCAAATGCCATCTGGATACGCACTGCAATCCAAAAATGACTGAAAGATAAAGGGTTCAGTTTCCAATTTAAATTAAATGTGAATATTCTGTCTTGTTTTGCTTTATGTTGAAGATGTCACAACTGTCAACATTTTTGATCAGCAATCATTGTTGTCCTATGCAGTGCCTTCACATTATGTACATTTAAACTCCACAAATATTGTGTTAAGAGGCCAAAGTCACTGCATTTACAATTTCTGCCACAAGAAGAGGTATACAGCAAGCGCACATCACTCACCCATTAGTAGTATCATGCAGCGGTAACAAAACTGCGTGCACTGACGAAGATTACAGTGATGAAACTGTTCATTTTCCTTTAACTGTGAGACCTATTTCCACTTAGTGTTGAGATTACACATGCAAAAGTACATATGTAACAATTTATATTCCACACATCAATTTCATCAAACTGCAGTTCAGAGAGCTGTATCAAAGTGCACAAGTGTGAATGAGAAATGCTATACTGATGGCAAGACCAGTAACATTTCTCAGTTTATACCTTGGGCAGTGGACTCTTGTTCACTGCCTTGAACACTGCAATCCAACAGTGTGTTCTGCCAAAGTGCATGCAAATAAAGAACACATACATACAAATAACAAACACATAAAAAGTAAAAAAAAAATAATAGACAATCGTCAGAAGTAACACAGAAAGGGTAATAAATATGAAAAGGCAAGTTTGTGAAGTTTCCTAGATCTGTGTGTGGTACAAGCTGATCATATGCTCAGAAAATATGCATTAACTCTGTCAGACACTACACTTTCTGAAACTGAATCCTCAACTCAGTGGAATAAACTGCATATTCTGTTCTGTTTCTTATCTCCTTTTGCCACCATACAGGACTACAAAATGTTACTTTCTTATTTGCTTGAACATGTCTGGATCAATGTCATACTGACCAATACTTAACAGTAATACTGGTCCATACCATTTTAATGTCAGGTTGCCAACACTACCAGATACAACTTCTCTTTATTTTCTGAACATCTTCCCCTCCTCTCAGCTTAACTACAGAAATGCAATGTCATGGCCATTTATTTGCATCTTTGTTTCAATGTGTAATATAGCTGGCCAGCATTTCAGACAGATTTTTAAGCAGACCATGCACAGTGGGCTCTTACTACAAGGATGTCAATGTTTTAAGGTTGTTCTCTCAGCTCTAAAGGTGATTATCCTTTCATTGTAAACCTACCCTGCATGATACAAATACTTCATAGAGAACAGTCACTTCAGTATTGCTTTGTTGTAGTCAAAGATGCAAGTCATTGGCATCTAACAACTGTTAATACACACCCCTGCAGTCCTAGGGTGTGTGCATGCAATTGTTCAACTACCTTCACCCTGTTTACCTCCTTCAACACCTATTTTTTTGCTTGGTATTTAGGAATGCTAATGATTTCAGGCCTCATTTGCATCTTCACAGTGTTCAGAGAGCTGAATTTACACTGTATAATTATAATACTTTAGTCATGAAAGTGAAACCAGGAGAGTTTTTTGGGGGTACAAACAGAGCATTTTTCTAGTTACTTGGAGGAGATTGTTATACAGATCACTACACTATTTCATAAGTTATGTTTGTCCTCTACACACACCTCTTACATGTTCATATTTTGAATGTATTTCAATATGCAAGGGGAAAAAATTGCAATGTATGCAATTTTAAAATTTCATTACTACTATACTGCACATATGGCAGTTCTTATGCACCTCACTCCATCCTGTGAGAATGATAATGACTGGGCCATGCTCTTTGCTCATTTTTCTTTGACTTAGTGTTGCGTATATGTCTGATGCACAGAGTGAATAGGTATGAAACTGACAATATGCAGGTAGTTTATCTTCTTACACATTTTTTATCAACTACAGGTTCCACATATACCTTGATATCACCGTAGTTAGGAGTTGCATGCTTTGGGGCTGTCTTTGTCTGATGCTATCTGTACACAGATATTACACAGGTTAGTAAAGTTTGTGGACATTGGATGGCATCATTTTTAATATTTGTATGTGCTTAGTTTGTTATGTGTATTCCTTGGTCAGAGAGTGTGTGTACTATCATTTGCCTCTTAGTTGCTGGTTGTGTGCACTGACTTTAGACTCTTAGGTGGTGAGTGTGTGTGCCATCCCTTGCCTGTTAGCCAGGACAAGGGCATATTTGGCACTCCTATATCTGCCAGAAACCTCTGCAGCTGGAGGTTCCTGCTCAGAATCCTTGTCTGTATGAACAGCATGTGCTGTCCCTGTCTGTCATCCAGGAATGTGTTATCCTGGCTCTTGCTATCAATTTTGCAGCTGTTTACTCAAGATGATTTTGTGCAACATGCCCCAGACTGTGAACATTTCTGCACATATGTCTGGGTTGTACTGCAGGGCACCTCCACATGTGTCTAGACAGTGGAACCATGACTTCAGCATGTCAAACATATGCTCTATGATGTTTCTAGTTTGAGTGTGGGCTTTATCGTACCCTTCCTCTGTGGCTGTGTATACATTTCTGATGGATATCATGTGCAATGGTTCCAGTGCATAACCTACATCAACAAGTAGATGGTCTTATGGAACATCACTCCTAGGAAACCTTGTTTAAAGCTGCAAAGTGTGCCATATGTGTGAGCAATGATAAATGCTTTCGTTGCTTGCACAGACATTGAAGATTATCACATGGACATTATAGACAACCTGGCAGTTGATTGAGTGGAAGCCCCTACTGTTGATGATTGTCCTTCCATTTCACCAGCTTGGGCTTTTTATTTTATGTAAATGCAGTCTATGGCCTCCAAGACTTCAGGTTAGTGTGCTAAAGCATAGACTTCCTCCAATGCTCTTACTTTCTCCTCTGGTGTGAGTGGAAAATAGCTGTACTTCCTTGCATGTTGTAGCATAGCATTTAGATATTGGTGATATATTCTTGAAGATGAGGCTTTGACACCTCTAGTATATTCCTTGTGTGTCTCTCTGGAATAATCCACTAGCTAATATCCTTAATGCTTCACATACTTTAGTTTCCACTGATATAGTTTTTCCTTGATTTCCCCTAGGTCTAAGCTGGGAGGGGGGCAGAAGTTGTAGATTTCCTATAGTGTTTCCCTATCAATCCTGCATCACTCTACTATTTCAATATCATGCAGTCCATGATATATTAAATGGGGTCTGAGTACCCTTCTTCTCTTTGGACGAGGTCTATCAGCAGCATCAGCAGCAAAGATTTGAGCCTGCTGTACATACACATGCAAGAGAGCAGCAAGAGAGCAGCTCCTAACATTACCTTTTTTCTAAGTGTGATGACATCTGCATTACGATAGGTTTTGGTTTTCATAGCCAAGGAATACACCATCTCCTCACGCTTACTTTATAACTTTCTGAATGTCTCTGCCATACTAGATGGGTTCATTTGCATGTAATTCAGCTGATTATGCTTTCCATAGTATACTCTGCTATTTACCTTTGTTTGGCAGCTCTACATGATGTGTAGAGCCTTTTAATAAATGCAAAAATGGCACACTATTGTGTGCACAATGCACATGGTAGCAGCACAGAAATTAGACATTCATGAATCTGGCCCTTAGACAATACATTGTATTAGAAGCAAAGTGTGAAAAGAATGAGGAAAGAAATGCCAGGATACTCTGGATTATCTTTTATTATAAATTGTGGAAAACTCAAACCAAACTGAAGAAATGTTATTTACAGGAAAAATGCACCATACAGATTTAAAGTAAAATCTTGGTATGTATATGTATTTGTATAAACGTTAACTAATGTTTGTGTATAAATGTAAATAGAAACATACTCATTGTTTGAATGGAACTTGGTATAATGCAATGTAAGGAAATTGAGGTTTTCTCCCCAGACCTATGCTTATAATGGATATTACCTCTTCAGACTTTATGGTAAACAAAGACAAATAAATAAATATGTATTGTGCAAGGAAGTCAGGTTTGTAACATACAAGGGAGAAGAGAATGGAACTTTAGAGAGGAGGATGGCAAGAAACTAATGAATTGTTAGTGGAAAATAAATAGATAATCATTTGTTTGTTAGTAATAAGAAGTGTACTGTAAATTGTGAATGGCAAGATAGCAATTGTTTTATGTGTGGTACAGTGGACATTAAAATGTTAATTGTCCTAAAGGTTCCTTTGGTCAATCTGCATATAATAGTAATAGCTGTTTGAAAATGTGTCAATATGACATTTTATGTAGATTTTCCAAGAATAATATGGACAATACAGAAGACAAAATGAGCTTAAAATGGTTTGGGGATTAGTATTTAAGTTAAAAAATTAAAATTAAAAAGGAGGTTGTAGTATTTCATAATTGCATACTGATTCTTGAAACATCTACACAAGTTGTAACTGGAATGTTAAAAGTTTTTTAGAAAATGAAATTGAGATTATATCAAAGAGAGTTATGAAGAGAGAATGCATTTATGTTAGAAAGATGGTGAGAATGACAAAGCTTAATAAACAGACTAAAAAGCATGGTGCATGGACATTTTAACTATAAATGTTAATTGAATAAATAATTTTGGGAAAAAATGGGATGTGCTAGAATATATGAGAACAAGGAAGGTAAATGTAATTTTTTACAAAATTTTTGTAATATTTCAGAAGAGGAAATAGAAAAAATGCTTGTCCTCACTGTAAAGATGTATAGTCATTAGGAAATTAGGAATATTGAATGCAAGGATTTTGGTTAAAATACATCTACACTTAATTACAAAAAAATTAGCTTAGTTAAAAGCTCTGTTCCGGGAAGAGCCACTGCTCATGTACATACTGGGAGTAGGAATTAAAGATGGACATTTATCCTGGACACTGCATGAATTCCCTTCCTCAGTTTGTATAGAGGTTGCTTGCCTTTTTGTCAAGGTGGTGGATTGTGAGTTGGTTTCTAAGAATGTTGATGTCAAAGGTAAAGAAATAATGGAGCATTTAGCTGTGAAAATGACTGTAATAGTACACAATGGTGTTTCAGTTACAACATTAAAGGAAACTGTTTAGGGGTACTGTGCAGAAGAACTGGACTTAGCTGACCATCTCAGTGCAGCAGGTTTCTTAGAGATACATGCATCTAAAACTCTGAAGTTTCAGTAATGCAAATGAAATCAGGGAGAGGAAGAGAAAACACGGAAGCTGGAAAACATGAGGTGTTACTTCAAAAAGATGATCAACTAAGAAAGAATTCACATAAGTAATAAACTACAGCAGTAATAAGTCACAACTTGGTTCAGCAATATGCATATTTATGTGGACATGAAAAAATGAAGTACTTAGGAGTATGGGTTAAAAATGATTCTGTTATATCAGCTAAAGATATGTGGGGGGACTAAAAATATAATACAAAAACTGAGAAACTGGAAGCTCTGTTTTATGGATATAGATAGCAAGGTACAAGCAGTCAAAATGTATTTTAGTCTCTTTAGTTTTATAAACAAGTCAGGCATACTTTTATCAACTAGAGGAGGAGCTGCAAACACCAATTAATAAAGACTTGAAGGATTTTATCTCGGAGGGGAAGAGGGCAAGAGTCAAGTGAGATAAATTGATCCTTCCACTAGAGCAAGGTGGTTTGGTATTAATTAATTTGAAGTGATATTTCAGAGCTACACAGTTAAATCTCCTATGCACAATTTCATCATCATCCCAAAATGGAAAGGGATGATGGGAAAACAAGGGAGGAAATGAAGAAATAAGGAGCAATTGGGATTTTGGATGCAGATCTTTAAGATGAATAACAATAGCTATACAGTGTATTATATTCATAAAGTAGCAGAAAGTGTTCTAAGAACTGAGCCAACACAGGAATGGAGAAAGGAGATTTTGCTGACAGGGCTAACTGCAATTAGGGGTACAGAAAATAGCCAAAAGGGGGATAGAATTTCAGGGGGGGAAACTAGCAAAGGAACCAAGGTATCAGAAGCAAATAATTAGAGAGGAAAGGTAACAGCATAGGAAGAGGTCAAGAATACATTTAGACTGCAGGCTATAGACTACCTTCCCTATCAGGAATTGATATCTGAGTATAGGCAAAGAAAAAGGAATAGGGGATCCTAAGAGAAATATCAGAACTCATAGAGTTTTGAATTAAATCTGGAACAGAAGCTGCTGTCAAAAAGGGACAATTAGTAGAGCATATAAAATATTGCATAATAACTATAATGACCAATCAGAAGAAAGACTGAGAAGATAGATTGGATATGCAATTCACAAAGAAATAATTGGAGGATATATGTATGGCACCCAAATATGCAACAAATTCTAGAAGATTTAGGATTTTTGCTTGGAAGTGTTTGCATATGTATTTTATACTAAAAGCAGACTTCAATAACTTTTCCTCAAGTAGATTGCAAATGTTGGAGACATGATGGGGAAGAAAGAGGTAATTGGAAGATATTTTTAGGCGTGCAATGAATTTACAAGACTTTAAAAATTCCCTGCAGATTAACATATCAGAAATACTGGGTGAGCAAATTTGTGCAACTATAGAAATGATTTCTTCAACTGTGATACTGGATCTGAATTGCCTAGACATAGTAAGGCCTTGATTATTTTAATTCTGGTGGCTGCCAAAAAAGCAATTAATAGAAAATGGAAATCAAAGTCTAAACCAACTATATTAGAAGTACTGAATATATTAACACAGATACAAGAAATTGAGTGGGGACTTTAGAAAAGGGTAGGAGCAAATTACACAGGAAAAAAATGGGAATTGTGGGAGTAATGCATGCAGCATAATATTTTGGAGGAAGAATAAGGTTTAAGGGAAGACAGGAATTGAATGAGCTGTGTGATATTGAATTATCAATGACTGTAGCGAAGATTATACGTGATGTATAATGTTTGTAACTGAAAATATGTTAACGTTTTTCTTTCATGCATATTAAATGTATGATTGCCCATGTCATAAGTGATAATTCAACAGAGATATTTTTGTTTAAAAAACATCTCGCTGACAGAGAGTGAAAACAAATATTATCGCAATATGCTGTCAGTGAGGATTCAGTATATATAATGAAAAGTTAAATTTGGGTACATATTTTGTATGGAGTAAGGGGATCACAATTACCAAGCCACTAGGTGTTATTGCTCATGATACTCGGCTTGCCACTCATCTGGGAGAAGAACTATGAAATAGAGATTTATAACTTGTTATCCACTACTACATTTTAAACTGTTATATAACATTTGAGACACGTGAATTGGCAAAACAATTTCATAAAATGTAAAATAAATAAGTGTACATCCTGAATTGATTATAATTTTCAAAACTGTGATATTTAAAAAATGAAAGTTGGACATAGAATTTACAACAGGTACTACTGAAATATAGGGCCAGATTCATGAATACCTAATTTTCTCGCTGCTATCCTGTATGTATCATGAAGTACCTCTCATACAATAGCTTGCTATTTTGCATTCACTGAACAGCTCTGCGCAGCTTTTACACCCACCAAACAAAAGTAAACAGCAGAGTATGCTAATGAAAGCATAAGCAGCTGAATTACATGTTAATCAAGCAATCAAAGATGGTAGAGTCATTCAGGAAGCCATGAAGTGACCATGTAGAGATGATGTAGCCCTTTTCCTTGCACTTGAAAACATACTGAAATACAGCCAAACTTAGAATTAAAAAAAAAAAATCACATTTAAAAAAACAAAAAGCAATGTTAAGGTCTGTTGCTGCTCTCTTATATGTGTATGTGTAAAATGCTCAAATATATACTGCTGCTGCTGCTGATAGACTCCAACCAAGGAAAAGATGGGTGTTCATACCCTGTTTACCATATCATGGACTACATGATACTGAAAGAGAAGATTAATATAGAACTGATAGGGAAGCACTACAGGAACTCTGCAACCTCTACCACCCCCACCTCAGACCCAGAGGAAAACAAGGAGAACCTATAACAGTGGAAACTAAGGTATATGGAGGATTAAGGATGTTAGCTAGTGATACATTCCAGAGATGCACAGAGGATATACCAGCAGTGTCACAGGCTTCTGCCTCCATAATAATGCACAATTTCTTAATGCTATGCTACAACATGAAAGGGAATACATCTATTTTCCATGCACAGCTGAGGAGAGAGAGCAAGAACAATGCAAGAATTTTATGCTGTAGCACACTTCCCTGAAATAGTGGGGGCCATAGACTGCCCTCACATTGAAATAAAAGGTTCCCCATTATGCTCCGCAGACACAGGTTGTCGAATGCATTTGTCAAACAGTAAAGCGCGAAAAGGCAAAATAGTGAAGCAGCGTTTCAGTGAATTCTTTCCCTGGAAAATAATGTGTTTGACTGCTTTCACTACTTTGCCTTTTTGGCACTGTAGTGGGATCTTAGAGTTGGTTTATTTAAGTAGGGAGTATGGGTGGCACAGTCCCCCAAGGTGGGTGGTGTGGGACGAAGCCCCCCACATTAAGCAATGTTTTACTGTTTTTCTTTTTTTTGTTTGTTTTGGAACAGCAATTGTTTTCTATTGGTAAATAATCACTGTTCTGAAGTTTCGAAGTTGTAAGCTTTTACTTACAGTCATTCACTCTTCTGAGCATGCGATATGGTAATATAGACTCAAATAAAAGTCCCACCAGGTGAACAGGGAAGGACATGCATAAATAGGAAGGGGTTCCACTCAGTCAACTGCAGGTTGTCTGTAAAGCCGAAAGAATCACCCTCAATGTCTGTGCAGGCAACCAAGGCAGTTACCATGACTTGCACATATGGTACAGGTTGCAGCTTTGCACAAGGTTTGTTAGGGGTAATGTTCTACAAGGCCACCTACTGGTTGATGTAGGCTATGCAATGAAACCATGGCTCATGACACCCATCAGATATACACACATACCCACAGAGGAAGGCTACAACAATGGACACATGCAAACTAGAAACATCATAGACTATGTGTTTGGCATGCAAAGGACACAGTTCTGCTATCTGGACACATCAAGGGTGCTCTGCAGTAAGACCCAGGCAACTGTGCAGAAATTCTCACAGTCTGTGGCATGTTGCACAATATTATCTTGAGGAAACAGCTGCAACAGCGACAGTAAGGGCTAGGACCACACATTCCTGGTCCACAGGCAGGGCCAGCACCTCCAGCACATACAGCTGAGGATATCTCCATTTGCAGAGGTAGCTGGCAGATGTAGAAGTGCACAATATGCCATTACCCTGACTAAGAGACAAATGATAGCACAGACACTCGCCACCTAAGACTCAAAGGTCAGTGCACACACACACACACACACACACACACACACACACACACACACACACACACACACACACACACACACACACACACACACACAGCAACTGTCAAATGATAGCAGACACACTCACCAGTGAAGGAATATGCATAACAACCTAATCACATACAGATATTAAAAATGATGTCATCAGATGTCTATATACTTTACTTACCCATGTAATATCTGTGTACAGATAGCATCAGACAGGGATATTCCCAAAGCACAATGCTCATGACTGCAGTAATGTCAAGGTAACTGTGTAACCTGTATTATAGGAAAGGAATGTGTAAAGGATAAACAACCTGAATACTGTCAGTCTCTACCTATCCACTGTATATGCATCAGACATATATGCAACCCTAAGTCAAACTCAAATGAGCAACGATCTCAGCATAGTCATCATCATCATTTGCACATGGTGGGGTGGGCAGTAGGCCAAGGCTGGCACCAAAGTAATAAGTGTGTGTGAGTGAGAAACATAAAACATTCAGTAAAGTCGGAAATATCTCAGTGTCTCTAATAGAAGGTATATCCCAATCAACATTAAGGTTTTCTTAGCTTGCATGTGTGTGGGTTAATATGGGCAGTTTTTGTAAAATGTGTATCTGTGTGTGTGTGTGTGTGTGTGTGTGTGTGTGTGTGTGTGTGTGTGTGTGTGTGTGTGTGTGTGTGTGTGTGTGTGTGTGTGTGCATGAAAACAAGCAAACTGTGTGCTAGCACTACTTTCTGCCAAGTCAGACAGGTGTGACATGCATGGCAGAGTTGTGAGTTCAGTGTTATTGGTGCTGACCATGCGAACTACCTCTGCCAGGAGTTGCACTGCCACTTCCATATCCCAGGTTCAACGTGGGGGGTGGTACCTGAATGTGAGTTATGTCTGCTGGACAATCTTTTCACAATTAGGTCCAGAACCATGACCTCATGGCCTTCCATAATTGTGTGTGGACACCTCAGTCACTGGTGGAGCAGTGAAAGTATTGCCCCTACAGGAGTGGGACCTGGAATGGCCATGTCAGCTAGCACCAGAGGGTGTTGTGGCTCTACAAATATGTGGATGCCAGACCTCCCCCAGCAGACGTAACATCACAGACACTGCCCAATCCAGTGTGTCTTTCATCCTATCCAATGAGTCACCCACATGGTTGAGACAGTCAAACAACAGCAAATGATAACACAATAGAATACTGTGATGTAACCATACTAACTTGGATAGCACAGCAAGAATTGATATATATGCAATATACCAGATGTGAATTTTTAAAACTGCATACATACCAGAATTCATTTTTCCATTGCATATTGCAATGCATTCAAAAGATGAATATGTAAGCAGTTTCTGAAGAGGACAAGCAAAACTTATGAAATAGTACAGTAATTTGTAGAACAATTACCTCCAAGTAACTATCAGTAATTGTCTGTCTGTATCCAATCAGTCTCCGCTCCTTGCACTACCATAGCTACACCATTGCCTTTATATAGTGTAGATTCAGCCCTCTGACTACTGTAAAGATGCAAACAAAATCTGAAATCATTAGCATTCCTGAATACTAAAAAAAAAAAAAAAATCAGTTGGTGTAGGCGATGCAAATATGGTGTAGGTAGCTACATGACTGCATGCACACACCTTAGGACTGAAGTGAGGAGCAATAACAATTGTTAGCTGTTAATAGCTTGCAATTTTGTGTGTTCCTCATTTGCAGGTGTTTTGGTAAGCACACTGTTGACTGGTTTCAAAGCAGTGAATAAGAATCCACTGCCCAAGGTACAAACTGAGAAATGTAATTTGGCATTCCCTCTGTAGTGCATTTTAGAGTGGCACATGTGCACTTTGCATCAGCACTCTTAACAGCAGTATGAGAAGAAATTCTATACCACATCTAACTATTATTGTTGCATATGGGTGAAATTAAATGAATTTAAAGAAACAGGAAAGCAGATGCAGTGTTTGAATTTAGCTTGAAGCCACATGCAGCTTGCAATGTTTGCACCAGACATGAAAATGCAACTCGTGTTTTGTTGTGTGGAATTTAACTTGCTATATATGTTTTTTTTGCCTGTTTAATGGGAGCACTGCTTAGCCGAGTGCAAACAGGGCTCACAGTTGAAGGAAAGCATAATTAGCACAGTTTTGTCACAGCTGCATGGCATTACTAATGAGTGAGTAATGTGCACATGATGCATACCAATTTCTGTGGCAGAAGCTGTAAATGCAGCGACTCTGGCCTCTTAACAGAGTTTAGGTGCACTGACTCTAGAGACATAACACAGGTAATCCATGGTCCAAATCCAGACAGCACTTATTGTTTACAAAGGGTGTCAGAATCCAATTTCTAAAAACACTTTAATTAGGGAGGTACAGCTAGTTAGAAATGACTATAGTAATTCTGTTTATTGCAAGGAATGTCTCATTAATACTCTGATAAATACATTTTTCTAAGTAGCATATCTCATAAATGATTTACTAATGAAATACAGCTGAATGTGTGTGTGATTGTTTAAGCAGGATAATTCTGATAGTGATTTAAAACACACTTGCTTATCTATGATGGCAAAATACATAAGTTAAAATCATCAACTCTCCTTACATAGCTCACCTCTGTGTTTAGGATAGTATGTGTACTGAAGTATGTATATATCATACCTCATCCTGTATTAATCATCTCATGAAAGTCTATCCAGCATATACAAACAGTAATACTGCCTCTTTCATGGGAATGCATTTCACAGGACTTCCAATAAGTCATACACATACAGGCCTATCTGAGGTATATCTCCATTCATACTGAATGCAGTTGATGTGTAATGAAGATGGTTAAAAGGAAGTTCTCTTGCAGCACTGACAAATAATGAACTTGCTTGAAATGTATGGATTATTTCTTCCTTAGGTTTGATACCTACATTGGTCAACTGATTTTTTACAGTGTGTAATTCCAGCAAGTTATGTGCCAAGTCATCCAATTTAACCCCCAAAACACCAGAGACAATAATCAAAGCCATTGAACCTATCAGTGTTCACCATCTGAAAAAGTGTGAACAGGTTGAGCTTCACAGATGGCAAATCTCATTGCCATGTTTCACACCTCCACTGCTGTTTGATAAAATATCTTCCTTTTTGTTTACAAATGCCTCTCTATGCTTTCCATCATGAAAAAGTAGTTGGCATAGTTGTGCACGTTTGTGCAATAGCTGTTAAAATGTCAGCTTGAAATTTGGTACCAATTTATCCTAAGAGTTTTTGCTTGACTTCTGCAGGCATGGCTGGTATGGGAGATGATGGGCTGATTTTAGAGAACAGAGGGGGGTTTTAAGAAGTCAAGGATTTTTGTGGTACTCCTTATGAAACACTACAGCCATAGGCTACTGCAGGAGGACTATACTGGGTCTCAGTGTCAGTCTAAGGCTTGGACCAGATTAGCCAAGGCTTTCTCCAGTGCAACTGGCATCCCTCACACTAGACAGAATTGTCATTACCACTATAGTGACCTGAAATGGCAGAAAAACCTCCTCAGCTGAGAGGAGGATGAGTTTAGAACTGCTGACATCCCTGAGTTGTATAAGTATACCGATCCATCTGTATTAAATGATATAGAATATGGGACCCAGCCAGGACTGTTATTCATGTTGTACAGCTGCTGAAGATATGGCAGCAAAGAGGGGGGCACAACAATAGAGGTTAACTAACCTCAGAGAGGCATAGGGTACATATGCATCAAGTATTACTATAAGCCTAATAACTACTGTAATCATATACAGCATGGCAATACTGAAATAAATATTGTATTTATGATATCATAGCAGTGCAATTGATAATTGGTGCAACAGCATAAGACCTTCCCATCACACCTGGATGCAGCAAAGGTGTATAGACTTAATAATCATAATTGTTTCTTTTCTGGATTTATATAATTATGTGACATGCCACGGATCTTGTTTTCTCTCTCTCTTTTTTGTCTTACCCCACCCCTTCTCTCTCGTAATATATATTTTTTTGGTTATTTTATATACCTTAAAAGTATTCTGTTGTCATACATTTCAAACTAACATGTAGCACAGAGAGGTAGACTGAAAAATGTGGAACAGCCTGACACCCTTCCAGAGGTTACAGCACTGACACCCAGTACTTCAGGGTCTCAAGCTGTCAGCACTGCTTCCACAGCCTCCACCTTCCCTTCCCTATTTGTATCAGGTATCTCTGCCCCAGCTGCTGGGGAACTGGTATCCTCTGGGAGTAGTAGCAGTAGTGAAGGTGGTGATTTTGTCATTTGCCAAGAGCGGACAAGGCTGTTAAAGAACATAATGGAAATTCAAACCTTCAACATCACCACCCATGCTAATGTCCCTAGCCACACAGGTTACCAGAATGATGGAAAGGAGCCTTGGTGCCCAAATCAGCCGCACAGAAAAGGTGCTTCATCATATTGACAAGACGATACAACACTGAGCACTGACACAAGAAACTGAGACAGGAAACAGTGATGACAGTTCTGTGTCTGAGGACTAGATTCTCACTGTCCTCAAGCTTGATGTGGGTGTACAGCCAATAACCCCTACCTATCTCCAGTCATGGTACCCCCCCAACCTTTTGTGTCCATCACGATCCTTATTTGTCTTTTTTGTCCTGTATGTCTGCACCTGCTTCATCACCTAACCTTCCTACCTCACCTTCACAATCCAACATACCTTTCACAACACTCCTTTCTTTATGAAAAAAAAAATGTAAAAGGTCGGCGCTTGTCCCACAAAAAATAGTGACCCATACATAACTCCCCACTTCACCTATGTATTTTCTTGAAACACTTGATTTGGTTCAATTGGCTATACAACAAGTATTATTCTGTTGTTGTCACCCACCCTTGGTGTGGTGACAGTGCAAAATGAGCATATTGTGGCTACACTTCTATATTTATGTTGTGAAGACGTGGATAACTATGTTTTTTCCCAGTGCCTACCTGCAAATTCCTCTATTATTTCACCATGTCCTCCCTTCTGTTTGACCCCCCCTCCCAATTTCATCACTTTCCTATCAACCCCATTTTTACACATTTAATCTGGTCAAAAATAAAACCATCCCCAACACACATGGCCAGACATGGCCTATAAGAAAGTCTTCACATTTTTTCTCCCAGCATTTGCACGGGCATTGGCATCACACACTATTGCTGAGTCACAGTGAATGGCTGTCCATGACCTATTACAAAACCTAGTCAGTTGTTGACATCACCCACTATAGACTGGTTCTCTTCATGCAAAGATGCTTAAAAATGCTGCCCTATTGGAATACAGATTACAGGCAGCCTAAAGGAAATCATTGGCAACAATTAATCTAACAGTGTTTGACTATTGGATATAGCCAGGTGCAACATTCTTTGTTGAGTGTTGCCATGAATTATTAGTCTGAAGATTCATTTTTGACCATGGCATCAATAGATTGATTCCAGATGTATGTCACATTATTTTCTACTGTGATTTTGTACTTCTATGATATGTTTCATGACACGTATCTTATGTTTTATCCAGTTAAGCATTTGCTAGCACATCCATGCCCATAAGGAAGATTTATTAAGCCATCCTTATGCTGCTCATGTCTTCATCAGGTTTTGCCTGTCTTACAGCTTCTTCATCCACACAGCCATCTTATACTGATACACTGTATGACTAAGGGCACACCATAGAAATGTACATTAATGACCCATAACACCATCCTTTCCATATCTGTGTCTATCTTCAGCTCTTCTCTCTCACCCCTTTGTACTGTCGACTATTCATTAGGCTGATGGATGTAAATGTCATGTTATGGCATTTTCTGTGTGCCATCACCGTGCTGAAGAATAAAACCCACATCTTCTACTGGCTGGATGGGCTAACACTGTCCCATTAAAGGTGTGATTTTGACATGCGGGAAGTAGAATTTTATTGGTGGTTTGTAGAGATAATGATAAAGTCTATGAACTTAATTTTTCATCTTGACAATTGTTTGAATCCAGCATTAAGTGAAACTCTTGTGGCCTGTTTTTGTAGATGTTTTTCCTGTGAATGCATTGACAATGTATCAATCTAAGCCCCTTTTATTTGATCAGTTGCAGTCCTCAGCATTTGTCCAAGGTCTAGCAATGAGCAACTGTATATATGCTGCTAAATGGCATTTCAGGTGTTAGTGCAAAATGCAATGAGTGTTTGTCTTACACCTCACTGTACAGCCAGTTAACTGGTGATTGCCCTTGTAGCATGTCTTGTATGTAATAGGTAGAAAAGATTATTTAAGTAGCAATTACACAAAGAATTTGGCCAGGCAACATATTATAATAGTTATTCCTAGGTATTCTCAAAGTAATGGTAAAAAGTTACTATAATAATTACATTCTGACACTCTGTAAAATGATCTGCAAACTGGAGTCAAACTCTGCTTCAGCTCTGCTTTTTTATTTAGCTCAGAGACTTTACAACTTATGCCACAGAGAAGGCAAGGTTGACAGATGGATTTCTCTGATAAGTACTGTCCAGAGTGCTGATGGCCATGCATCAATGCTAAGCCTGTTTGCTCTGTAGATGGCAAACCAAATTAAAGTTTTTCACTTTTGCCTTCAGCAGAGAATGCTGCTTGCAGCATACTGTTGCACAAATGGGGAAAGCAAGCATTACACTTCAGTTTTGAATTGAGCTTTGGAGTTGACATGGTGAGGTACAATATAGCATGTAGAGCACCACTGAACACCACTAAACGCTCGTATTTCACAGTCCCAGTTCAACACATCAAAGTATAATCACACATGCGCTAACACTTTGCCAACATCCATGCAAAAATGGTTCTCAGCATTGCGCTTTAGGAAGAGATTTGGGAAAATAAGTACTGCTACTGGATTATATTACTTCATTGCATAGAAATTGTTTAACATACTTATGTGAAATGCAGGATCTGTGTGCTTAACTGACTACTTCATTCTGGACAATTGGGTCTACACTGCAGCACTGAGAATTACAAATGATATACAACCACAGACATCCTTGATGCACATAAACCATATTTTTTTCTCCATCTTGCATTGGAACATTAAGTATTTCTTTGTATTGAGAGTCCACATTAACCATGCATGAACACATACCACTGTTAATATCAATACCATTCTTCAAGGTTTAAATACCAACATCATAACCTAATAATCCATGAAGGATTCATTGCCCATCATGTGTTTCACAAGTGTTTGTGTGTGTGTGTGTGTGTGTGTGTGTGTGTGTGTGTGTGTGTGTGTGTGTGTGTGTGTGTGTGTGTGTGTGTGTGTGTGTGTGTGTGTGTGTGTGTGTGTGTGTGTGTGTGTGTCTCCTTTATACAAAACAGGTATGAACAGGTTCTGCAGTATACATTAATGACAGCATCTCTGATATAAGTCAGTAGTATGTATGCATTATTAATCATAACATTGCACTTACTCTGTCATATCAACAAATATGGATTTTCACAAAATTTGCAACATCACAATATCTTCTCTGAAACAGAATGAGAAGCTAGTCCTATATAATCTACATTGTCAGCGTGTAAAAGTCAGGCTTCTGCAGTGTTGCTTGCTTAAGTATGGTGTCTTCTAGATTTTGCCAGTAGGTAGGGTGTTCTAATCTCACAGCAGTCATTGTGTGTGTGTGTGTGTGTGTGTGTGTGTGTGTGTGTGTGTGTGTGTGTGTGTGTGTGTGTGTGTGTGTGTGTATAGAGTTATGTAAATATGCCCTTAACTACTGCTGGCCTCAATAAAGTAATGGCCTGGAGTTGATTTTACATTGCAGGGTGAGTCTACATCAATGTCAGACCCATCTCCCAACATCATCTTCTCTGCAACACCACACTGATGTGCACTCTCACACTAGAAATATCAGATCTCCATAGTGGCACTTATGTTAAATACTGTGTTCCATAGATTGCATGGCTAGATGAGTAGGGGCATCTAATCTCACAGCAACCATCTTGTGCATGGGTGTATACGCATTTCTGTAACTATAACCTTTAACTACTGTTGGACTCTATAAAAATATTAGAATAAAAATAATAAGGAGAGCGTAAGGCAGATGTTTGTTTTTAGCGTATTACAACTATTTCACAGTTCAAGATATATTATCTGTACGCCAACAGATTTTAAATAAACATAAGGCTTTTGGATTACTATCTTGGTTGATCTGCTTTTTTTGTTGGAGAAACGAGGTGACACAAATGTTGCTGTATTCATATAAGGGATTTATTGGCTGAGAAGTGGAACGCTGTTAACATTGCATTGTTTGGAATACTTGCTTGGAAGACTTGGTCAATTATACGACTCTGTTAAGCTGGTAATGCTTAAAAACTTCAGTTAAGCTGGTAACGCTTAAAAATTATCTGCTTGGAAGACTTGGTTGACTAAACAACTTGGTCAATTAGGTAACGCTTGAAAACTTTTAGTTAAACTGGTAACGTTTAAAAACTCTTTGCCTTTGGCATACAGATAATATATCTTGAACTGTGAAATAGTTGTAATATGCTAAAAACAAACATCTGCCTTACGCTCTTCTTATTATTTTTATTCAAATACTTTACGTTTAAAGGAGCGCATTTAAACAGCCAATATTTACATTTTTATTATTCTATAAAAATATTAGCCTAGAGTAAATGTTAACCTGCAGGGTCAGACCCTTTTACCCTTATCATCTTCACAGCAATTCAACGCTGATAACATCCTCTCAAAAGTGCACTCACACTATCAAAATCAAACTTCTGCAGTGGTGCTAGGTACGGTGTTCTAATCTCAGAACAATCAACTTGTGTGTGTGTGTGTGGGGGGGGGTCCATGCATTACCGGAGTATTAATTCAACAGGTGTGATCATTTGACTTCCACCGCATCACCTTTACACTCTGTCCACAAGCACATACTGTTTGCAACACATTGATTAAGTCATCATTTTAATAATGCACTCTTACACCACTAAAGTCAGACTTCTTCTGTGGTGCATGCATATAATACACTTGTGTGTAGATTACATTAGTCAATAGGCAGAGAGTTTGAACATAGTAGTGAGACTTTCCTGATTGTGTATGTGACTGTAAATGGATGCAGGAGTGTTACACCTCTTAGTACTGACAACATTTACAATTCCACATAGCTGTAAAAGTCATTTTTGCACATATATCTCCTTTGCATGACACAGCTGAAGTCATTCTTTCAAAGATGCAGTGTGGCACATATGAAATCAGATGAGTTTGTGTGTGTGTGTGTGTGTGTGTGTGTGTGTGTGTGTGTGTGTGTGTGTGTGTGTGTGTGTGTGTGTGTGTGTGCATGCATGTGCGAGCGTGTGAGTGTGTGCGCATGCGTGTGTGTGTGTGTGTGTGTGTGTGTGTGTCAATGTAAATGGATGTAAGAGTGTGTTACCCCTATTAATACTGACAACATTTAGAATCCCACATGGCTGTAGAAGTAATTTTTGCACACATATCTCTTTTGCATAACACAGCTGATGTCATCCTTTAGAAGATACAGTGTGGTTCACATGCACTCAGATTTCATCTGTGTGAGATTGCTTCAGTATATAGGTAGGGAGTTCAAATATAGGCATGGCTCTCACCTGTGAGTGTATGTTTCTTCCTCCTACTGTGCAGAACAGTCTGCAAATACATATATGAAGTATATGGATACAGTGTGCTTGTGCTGTGCAACCATTTTTTATCAGAAACATGAAGGCAATATAAAATGGTGATGTCATCCATTGAAATGTGCAGTGCCACAGTCATCAAATAAATCTGTAGTTGCACTTGTGTTTCAGCAAACCTTCATTAGCCTGCGATGTTAGCTATATAGTTCAAATCCCAATGTCCCTGTTTACTGTCAGTGTACATGTTGTTAACAATGTTATCACCCACATGTGCTATGTTCCTGTGAAGATGTCATTTCCTTTTACAAGAGTTTTTTCTACATTTTCTTTGGAAAGGCTCTATTGAGGACTGATGCTGTCATTTGAATAGATTGTCATTCCATCACAGTTGTAGAGAAACACAGAACTGAAGACATGAGAAGATGTAATTTATGTTGTTACTTTACTTCTAAGTAAGACATGTTCTAATATGGGATTTTATCCACTTTATACATAATTGTTGTTCTACTGTCACAGTGACAAGAGCAGGGAGCCACAGGTGTGTTTGTGTATACCTAGCATCAGGCAACATTGTCTGACATACAGCAAGATTCTTTCTAAGTAATTATGGGTACACATATTCCTTGATTCATACAAATAATGTAATGATTTCACATAACTACACATATGACAATACCATCCATCCATCCACAACCCCTTTTTCCACTTTGGTTATGGGGTCAGGGCCTCACTTCAACAGTGACACTCATCTAGAGCTAAGGTTTACACTGCCTTGTGGCTAGCCCTGCCACAGTAGTTCTTCTGCACCACACACTCATATGTACAGCCACACCTATGGACAATTTAAAGTGTCCAGTCAATTACTGCATGTCTTTGGAATGTGGGAGGAAACAACAACACCCAGAGGAAACCAATACAAACACAGGGAGGGCATGTAGACTCCACACAGAAGGCACCCCAGTCAAGAATCAAACTGGGGAATCTCTTGCTGTGAAATGATAATGTTATCTATTGTGCCACTGTGCCAGCCACACATATGACAATTGGTGATGCATATACATCATGGCACATTTAGTGGTCCCACTATAGTGCTGATTATCTCAGTGTTTAGGCAAGTGTTTCAAACCAGCACTGACTGACTGACTGTATGTATTTCTGCTCTTAACTGCTGTGCAGGAAAAACACTTTTCTTCAATTATACTTTGCACATATAGAATGGCAAAGGTCTCTTCCATCAATTTTAGTAGGTAAAAATTATGGGCAAATAAATTACAGCTGACTGAATGACTTCACATAGATGGAGTTCAATAGCTGTGATAATAGTTCCACTGTGAATGTGATTAATAGTCATATTGTTAGTTGGAAGAGTTGTACAGCTGTTATTCAATTCTAGCATGGGGATTCATATTGTATGAACATACTGACATCACACAACTACCATAGCATCTCATTAGTCTTATCCCTTGATATGTTGCACAAACACATGTGACCGTAACTTTGGATTTCATAGCAGTAGACATTTATTCTGCATTGAGTACTGTGGCATACATGAGTGTGCTCCAGTTCATGGGTGGTATGTGTACAGACATACAAAGACACCTTTCTTGACCACAGAACATTGATATAGGATTGATCATAGTTGTGAGCACATGAGCATACTCATTTAGTTTCCATCAGCCTGTCATGCTGATATGACATTCATTACCAGGGATCCTTTCTTTATTCATACATTAATTTCATTTGTTTGTGACTATACCCATTGCTACCTCCTGTGGTAGATGCTGGCAGTACTTCTGAAATAGCAAATTAAAACCAAGAAAATCTAAAGGTGTTACTGCTCAATGCTAGGAGCCTAAACAAAAAACTCCAATTCCTGGAAGCTCTCTTTACCCTAGAGAATGCTGATGTCTGTGCAGTCTCTGAGAAGTGGTTTAAAGCCACGGAGACCACACCAACAGTGCAAGGTTATAATGCCTTCTACACATTTAGACCAGCTACTTCACAGGCAGGGACTAAAGGTGGAGGTGTCTCTATTTACATCAAAAATAAATATACTTCAAGGCTGGTCAAACAGGACAATGCACTTGAACTGCTTCATGTTAAAATCACCATAGGTAAAATCCAGTACCACTTCTTTGCAAGCTATAGAACTACCACATAGGCATCTATCTACTTAATACCGAACAAGTGATAAGAGACTTTGGGACCCAGGTGGACAGTAGTCTCTTTTGATAGTCACTTTGCCAGAGTAGTCAGGAAGTCCTTCTACGTGGCACACATCATCATAAAAGGGTTCTTATCCAGGAAAAAAGAGGTCATTGTTCTGCTCTACTCGACATTCATTAGACCCATTATAGAGTACAACTCCCCTTTTGGAACATACCTCACAAGACATCTGCAGCAGCTGGAAAGGCCACAAAAGTACCTCACAAAGAGGATTACTGGCATCAAACAAATGCCCTGCACTGACCGTCTCAAAAAACTCTAGCTTTACTCCATAGCATATCGCCTACTCCGAGGTGATCACTGCCTAACATATAAAGCTATATCAAACCCAGAGCTGTTGGACATGTTACACCTAAAGAAATCCCAATCCCTCTGAGCTACACACTCTGGGGACCTAAACCTTGTCAGCACAATAAACAGGACATTCTGGAGGGATAGAATCCTGTTCCAGAGACTTCCCATACTCTGGAACAGGCTACCCATCTATGACAAGCAAAGTTCTTCATTAGCACTCTTCAAGAAAAATCTTGATGAGTGGATGGGAAATAGGAAATACACCCTGAGGATCACTTCTGTGTCTCTGCTCAACAATGGCACAGGAAAATAACTTTCTTGGGTGGCGTAAGCCAGGGAACCTTGTTGGCTAGGCTTATGTAGGCCCTTGGGCCGATAGCCTAGTACCTACCTATGAACGTATAGGTCCTCCTCTATGACCCAGGAAACCCATACCATGTATTTAAACTTTTGAGAAACACTAACCATCCAACCCAATACCAAATTCATGGGTGACTTTAGTTACACCACTATTAACTGGGAATCCTATACAGCATCAATACATGCACAGAGAGTCCTGAATTTTGTAAACACAAACTCCCTGGACCAGATAATCAATATACCAACCAAGAGGTGCAATCATACTGGATCTGGTCCTCACTAATATGGAAAAGTGCTGCACACCCCCTACTGTAATGCCTTCCCTGATAAGGTCAGACCACAAAATGGTCTCCTTTGAAGTAAAAATAAAACCTGGACCCCCAGCTCAACCGGGAATATTCAGAAACTATTCTAAGGCTAACCTGCTGCTATTAAGTGAGAACCTAGCAAAATTTTAAGCTCCTAAAAACCCAGGGAACACTTCTGCCTATGCAGAACGGTTCACAGAAACCATGTGCAAGCATGTTAATAGCTGTATAGAGGCAGCTGTACCCACCAGGAAGAAGTACAAAAGTAACTCAAAAAAAAGTCATCCTCGTGGAATTACAAAATCAATCAGGTGTACAACAGGAGGAAGAAAATCATGGCAAAAATTAGGAGGTGCAGTACCCAGAAGGATAAAACCACTCATCAAACTAAACAAAGAACTTAGAGGACAAGTAAAGTCTACTGTCTACCAAAGCCACATTTGAAGTAAGTTTGGCCTCCCAGGCCAAGGACAACCACAAGGGATTCTTTTGCTTCATCTGCAACCTCAAAGGCAATACACAATTGTGTGCAGAGGTCATTGTAAATGGAGCCACCTATACTGAGCCAGAAGAAATAGCAAACATCCTGGCTGATAAATTCAGCTCCAACTTTACTCCTCTCTCCTCCTCAACTTTCCCTCAGGAAATATCATCAAATATAACTCCCCCTACTACTCCCTAAGATCAAAAACACTGATCAATGGGCCCATACAGTATTCCAGGATGCCTTATAAATAGCATGAAAGATGACCTATCAGGGCCTCTGGAATTACTGTTTAACTGTAGCCTCCAAACAGGCTTCATGGCTCATGAATGGAGAAAGGCAATAGTCATCCCTCTGCACAAAGGTGGGTCTTCTACAGACCCTGGAAACTTCAGACCCTTAAGTCTCACTAATCTTACAGTGGATATAAAAAGTGTACACATCCCTGTTAAAATGTTAGGTTTTTGTGATATAAAAATTTGGCAACAATGAATCATTTCAGAACTTTTCTCACCCTTAAATGTGACCTATAACCTGTACAATTCAATTGAAAAACAAACAAATCTGTTGGGGGAAAAATATAAAAAATGAAAAATGCACAATAAGCTGGTTGCATAAGTGTGCAAACCCTTAAACTAATACTTTGTTGAAGCACCTTTTGATTTAATTACCACATTCAGCCTTCTTGGGTGCACACCTGTCATCAATTAAAGAGATCTGATTAACCCCAAATAAAGTTCTGCTGTCCTAGTAGGATTTAACTCACATTTACTCAGTTGCCTGCTACAGCAAAAGCCATGGTTCACAGAGGGCTTACAAAGCATCAAAGAGATCTCATTGCTAAAAGGTATCAGTCAGGAGAAGGGTACAAAAACATTTCCACAGCATCGGATATACCATGGAACACAGAGAAAACAGTCATCAAAAAGTGGAGAAAATATGGGACAACAGTGATGTTGCAAAGAACTGGACATCCCTCCAAAATTGATGAAAAGACAAGATGAAAACTGGCCAGGGAGGCTGCCAAGAGACCTACAGCAACACTGAAGGAGCTGCAGGGATTTCTGGGAAGTACTGGTTGTGTACTACATGTGATAGCAATCTCCCGTATTCTCCATATGTCTGGGCTATGGGTAGGGTTGCAAGACGGAAGCCTTTTCTTACACAGAAAAACATCCAGGCCTGGCTAAAACTTGCAAAACATTACATCGTCTCCCAAAATCATGTGGGAAATGTGTTATGGTCTGATGAGACCAAGGTTGAACGTTTTGGCCACAATTCCAAAAGGTATGTTTGGCACAAAAACAACACTTCGCATAATCAAAAGAACACCATCCCCACTGTGAAGTATGGTTGTGGGAGTATCATGCTTTGTGGTAGCTTTTCTTCAGCTGGAACTGAGGCCTTAGTCAAGGTGGAAGGAATTATGAACAGTTCCAAATACCAGTCACTTTTGGGGCAAAACCTTCAGGCATCTGCTAGAAAGATGAAGAGGAATTTCACCTTTCAATACAACAATGACCCCAAGCATACATCCAAATCAACAAAAGAATGGCTTCAACAGAAGAAAATTAAAGTTTTGGAATGGCCCAGCCAGAACCCAGACCTAAATCCAAAAAAAATCTGTGGGGTGACCTGAAGAAGTCTGTGCACAAGAGATGCCCTCAGATTTGGAGCACTTTTGCAAGGAAGAGTGGTTAAATATTGCCAAGTCAAGAGGTGCCATGCTGATAGACTCCTACCCAAGAAGATTGAATGCTGTAATTAAATCAAAAGTTACTTCAATAAAGTATTAGTTTATGGGTGTGCACACTTATGCAACCAGCTTATTGTACGCTTTTTATTTTTTATATTTTTTCCCTAAGAGGTTTGCTTGTTTTTTAATTGAATTGTACAGGTTATAGGTCACATTAAAGGTAGGAAAAGTTTTGAAATGGTTAATTGTGGTCTCATTTTTTTATATAAAAAAAAAAACTGGCATTTTAACAGGGGTGTGTAAACTTTTTATATCCACTGTATATGTAAAGCCATATAAAGAATTATCACGGAGGTGATCAATAGAGATATAGTAAACCTCCAGACACTGGACCCAACACCGTTTGGTTTCATCAAGGGCAGATCATGCCTACTCTACCTAGTGGACTTAGAAGGTCACAAAAGCAATGGATGAGGGCAAAATCGTTCACACTGCCTACTTTGACCTGGCAAAGGCACTTGACACAATACCCCACTCGGGCATTGTTGACAAACTCAAGCGGTTAGGTACAAACCCGTGTATCACCTGGTGGATAGCCAACTGGATCACAGACAGGACCCAGGAAGTTAGAACTGAAGAGTCCACCACTACAAAGAGGCCAGTAACAAGTGGAGTCCCTCAGGGATCAGTCCTTGGACCACTCCTTTTTGGCATTTACTTCTCAGACGTCAAGGCCAATGTCAATGGTCTCTGGCAGACTAAATTTGCAGATGACTGCAAATTAGGAACTGTCACTGAATCTCACACTGACACACATGTTCTCCAAGAGGGGCTGACACAGACAAATAACTGGTGTCAGAGCCATGGACTAAGAACTAAATGCCAAGAAATGCGTAATAGTATCCTTTGAGAAGTCATCCATCCCTGTTAACTATCATACTGACAACACACCCTTAGAGCTGATCCATTAATCAGGGACTTAGGGACACACATAGATAGTAATCTAGCCTTTGATCATCAGTTGTCTACAGTGGTGAGGAAATCATTCTATGTTGCACAACTTATAAACAAAGGTATGGTATTTAAGTCCAAGGAAGTCATTGTTCCACTATATTTGTCATTCATTAGACCTATCATTGAGTACAATGCACCCTTTGGTATGTACCTAACCAGGCATATCCAACAACTGGAATGTCCACAGAGGTTCCTCACTAAAAGAATACAGGGTGTAAGTAATATGTTCTATGCAGACTGCCTCAAGGCCCTATCCCTGTATTCTGTCTCCTACAGGCTTTTGAGCGGAGATCTATGCCTGGCATACAGGGCATTATCGGACCCACTCTGATAGACCTCCTACATATCCACAATATAAACAGTACCAGAATTACCCATTCTAAAGACTTATACCTTGCCTGTGACATAAATAGGACCTTCTGTAGAGATAGGTATGTATCCCGGAGATTACCCCATCTATGGAACTGGCTCCCCATCCATGAGAAGCAAATTTCCTCCCTATTCAAGTGCAACCTGGACAATTGGATGGGAAACCAGAAATTCATCCCTGGTTTGGCACCTATGTCTCTAATACAAACAGGTAACCTGCAAATGGTTAATCTCCCAGGTTCATGCTTACACTTATCAAGGGTATCGGAACTTGTCAGAGATTTGGGATGCATGGCTAGGCCTAAAAAGGCCCTTGTGGTCGTTAGCCTAGTAAACATCTATGAACCGATGAATACACAGCTGTGGGGAATATATTTCATCATAGTGTGGTGTTTCCATCTGCTCTTATCTACTGGCACAATAACTGTGTCAGCCAGGAGTGCTTTGCTCAAGGGTATTATGCATGATCCTCCTCATACATGTGTTAGGCCTATTTCTGTGGCATATACAGTTAATAAACAGGTCATATTAACACTGATTGGATGGGTTTGATTCTTGCAAAAAGAAATTGTGGCTTCTGAGTCATACCTATTTTCCAACATGTTATATTGATGAAATGTTGCTGTGCAAATATCTCATAATGTATGTACTGTCCTTGCAAACTGTCATCTCAACTCTACATGTTAATAACATTCAGATTTACCCACGGTTGTCTGTGCTTGGCCACTCGAGCTATGCCCTTGTGACCAAACCACACAAACTGTGGGTAAATCCAGCATTACCCACACCCAGGCATGGGTTATTGCTTAAATAAATAATTATGATATTTTGATAATGTACTAACAACAACATGGAAAAACTTTAATAGCAGATCTATTTTGGAAGGAAACTTTATAGGATTATAGTTATATATGCTTTACACATGCATTGACACAAATGAATATTATATAGATGGGACATTTTTACTGTAATTTAAGAAAGAGTTAATGGAAGATGGGGGAAGTTACATACTTAGAAATCTGTAAAGCTGAAAATGAGAATTTGAGAAGGAAAAACAGCGGATGTATTGTACAAGATCATAAAGAACTGAAACTGAATATTATGATATAAGTTCAGAAGAGCTGAAACAGATAAATAGTTAATAACAGGATCTTCTGACTATTTGCAGTATGAGCTGAGTACAGAGTGTATGGGCATAGGGCAAACCTTTGAAAAAGAACATGAGACATTAAGTGGACTAGTATTAGAGAAAAGATATGATGAGAGAAGCAACTGAGGAATTGTGAGAGCACTAGGAAATATGTGGCATTTGGAGACTGAATGAACACCCTGGCAGATGGCTCTTAGGTTAAATGGTTCATAAGTACTTACTAGGCTATTGATCAGTTTGAGTCTTAAGAAGCCTAACCTTACATTTCCTTGGTTGTTTTTATCCCCTATATTTTGCATATGCATAACTCAGAGGGGGCTGAACAAGGATATGCTTGGACATTTATATTTTGCTGCTGTTCATCAGGGGCATGGGTGCTGTATCAGAAATGAATTTGTGATTTCCCATCCTTCTTCTTCTTCCTGCTGCTCCCATTAGCGGTCACCACAGTGGATCATTGGTCCACAGAATGAGTGGCAGTAGAGTTTTATAATGTTGAGTTGCTAGCCCAGCCCCCGACCTTCTTCAGAAGGCATGCGCACACACACCTAGGGCCAATTTAGAATGTCCATTCCACCTGCAGTACGCTTTGGAAGTGTGGGAGGAAATCAGCACCTGGAGGAAACCCACACAAACAGGGGGACATACAGACTCCGCATAGAATGCACCCAGCTGAGAATCGAACCAGAGAGCCTCTTGCTGTGAGGCAACAATGGCAAACACTGCACCACTGTGTCATCCTCTTGTGGTTTGCCATCCATTCATCCAAATTATATTGTAAAGAGTAAGAGAATAACTTTGTTTTATGTGAAGAAGAAGATAGTTGTGTGATCTATACCTATCCTTTCAACATGTTTATATTTATGTTGCAAAAGAGGATGAGATACCCTGAGCAGATGATCAAACTACATTTGGACTTTTGAATGGGTACTAGGACAAAGTAGGGTCTTCTGAGATGGTATACACAAGGCGGTGGTCCACTTTTAGTAGTTTGGATGATACCGAGAAAAAGACAAGGCTTTGAAATGGTCTGCATAATTTTTGTGATTTAGGTCCTTGATATTTTTAGAGACTGCATTGTAGTCGTTTGGGTTACGACGTGTTTGGACAAGTACATACTGAATGGGGCATTACATTCAGTGATTGGTATGATGAGAACTGAGTACGTTGGAATGACTACATCCCTGTACCTGGATACTATAACTTTAGATACAAAATCTGCTTATTAAAAAGGACTTTCTTACAATAACTGGCACATGGTGATCAAAGGACAATTCAGTGTTGATGTAGGCTCCCATATCTCTGAGTACAAGATTAAGTGTCAGAACATATGTTGTCAGTGTGATAGATGAAAGGAAGTCATACTGGCCAAAGGATATAATTACAGATTTCTTGGCATTTTGTTTTAGTCCATGATTTTGACAACAGCAATTTGTTTGAAAAGGTCCTCTTGCAGGATTTTGGTGTCATCTGAGGAGTTTATAATAGCACCAAGTTTACAGTTATCTGCACACTTGGTCAGCCATAACCTAGTAATATTTCATTTGACCTCTGAGAAGTAAACAGCAAAGAATGACCAAAGGACGTCACTCTGAGGATCACCACTGTTGCTCATCCTATGTTATGATTCAAGACAAACAGGCAGGGTAGTATGCTTTATTATATAAAAACACATCAATATGGAGAGCAGCAACATAAAATATAAATGGACTGATTAACTGACAGACCAGTACATACATGCATGCTTACATCTCAACAGCTGCCTACAAAATGGCAGTATGGCTCGCATGTGCTCAGTATTTATACACATGTGCAAGTCCATGGAAAGCTTCTTAAAGGTATACATACAAACTGATCTTCATCCTTCCTGTTTAGTGAATTACCCAAGATAAAATGACATCTGAAAAAGACATGCAATTATACAGACACTGAGAAATAAGCACAAGTGACACATTGTCCTTTTAACCAGCACCTAAGCCTACCTAAGGTACCTTACTGCTCACTACTGATTCAGTACCCTTTCCCAGATGTAGCAATCCATCTCATTAAATAAAATCAAAGTAGTCTAATCTAGGTGTTGCCTTCTTAGTTCTTGCCTATCCACTAACTTACATTACAGTATACCAGACAGCACAGAAATACTAACAGTGTCTTGCCCATACCTACGCTCACTGATACTTTTTATTTTTTGGCGCTCAGCTCTGCTGGGGTCTGAACCACTCTGTTTACCCTACAGGCTAACTCCACTCCTCTCCCTGCCCCCTATTTCCACCCACCCCCACTACCTCCACATTTAACTATCCCTATCTCCTCCCATTTCCATCCTTCTCCCAATCACACAACATCCTCACCAATCACTCTAAAATACTAACTCCTACCCACCTGCGCTATGTCCCCTCCCAAATCTCTTCTTCTCACTTTCATACTACTAGCAATCTTAATACCCCTCTCCTACCTGACACAACTTCCACACCCTCCTTATATCATACTAACACACTATACAACCAATTTCCAACTCAGATCCCAATCACATTACTACTCAATAACTCCTGAACTCTATCCCTATTATTACACCACCCTTTTCTACAAACCAAAAATCTTTCCAGTCATAGGAACACCCAAATTTATGTGCCAATCACACCCAAACAAATCAGCCCAAGATCCCTACAGACAACCTCAATCTACTATCAACCTTTTAATAGAATTACTACATCATACTCCCCTCTCTCAGTCAAGTGATATCCATACGAACACAGGCCCCATCAACTCTCCTTCCAATAATGTCTCCACTCCTTCACACCCCCTCTCTCCTAAATCAGTTCACTTCACAACAATTAATGCACAAAGCCTTCACAGCAAATGTACCTACTTTACATACCTGGCTCTTCCATAATCACCCAGATATTGTTGCTATCACAGAAACCTGGCTTAAACCTCATATAACTGACAGTGACATACTTCCACCTGGCTACCAAATAATCCGCACCGATAGACCTATTAAGAAAGAAGGTGGAGTAGCCTTAATTTACTCCTCCACCTACACAGTAACACCATATACCAATCCTATCCCTACTTTCTCTAACTCAGAATTAACCATAGCATCTCTAAAGATAAATGATCACAAAACTATATGTATAGCCACCATCTACATTCCCCCAAGGCCAAAATAGCATTCCAATACTTGAAGATATCCTCTCCTGGTTCTCTTCGGCCTTCAGAAAAGAAACCTATATCCTAGGTGATATAAACATTAACGGGGCTAACATCAACTCTCAACCTCCTTCTCATGCAAACAATGTCTTTAATTTTACCCAGATAATCAATGCCCCTACTAGACCTAATAAATATGGAAATTCAGGCACCACCCTTGACTGGATATTAGTATCCCACCCCAACCTAATATCATCCTCTGGCACCCTCCCTGCCCCTATCACTGACCACCTACCTGCCTTTGCTGATCAGCAACCATCTCTACTCCTCAAGCAACACCACTATATCCAAACCTGTAACCTTTCTAAGTTCAACCCTCAAATATTTAATGATTGTCTAAGCCTAATCAACTGAAACCTTTTAAAAACCCTGCCCCTCAACAATGCTATCACCTACTTCAATGAAGCCTTCATAAATCTGCTTAACTACCATGCTCCTCTTAGAACCAAATGAGTCAAATCTAAAATATCTCCTTGGTTATCCAAAGAAACTAAACAAACCATGATACTAAGGGATAAAAAGTGGAAGCAGTTCCATATCAACAAACTACCCACTACCCTAGTAGAATACAAACAGCTCTGAAATTCCGTAAAAAACTAATAACTAGAGACCGGAAATCCTACTACACCAATCTCCAATCAGCAGACCCCTCCAACCCTAAACAATTCTGTAATACTATCTCCTCTCTCCTCCATCCCAGAAACAAAGACAACCCCTGCCCCAACCCAAATTCCTCTGAACTTGATACTGCCACATTATTCAACTCCCTCTTTGTGGACTGTATAGCTAAACTAACCATGTCTTTCCCCAACCTTCCTCCTAGCTCTCTCTCCCCACTATCATCACATCCTTCTGACAGCATACAACATCCACCCTTCTTAAAACTTAACCCTGTTCCCACAAGCATCATAAGAAACTCCTATCCCAAATAAAACCTTGCTCTTCTGCACCAGACAACTTACCCCCTTTCTTCCTCAAACTTGAAGCCAACAGAATAGCCCTACCTATCTCCATTTTAATAAACAGGCCCATCCAAGAATCCCACATCCCATCCATCTGGAAACACACATTCATCATTCCACTCCACAAGGGTGGTAAAAACTATGATACCACCAACTTTAGGCCAATTGCTATTCTCTCCCCACTCTCAAAAATACTAGAAAAATATATTCATACCCAACTAATGTCACATCTAACCAACAATAACCTCCTCACCCCCACCCAACATGGTTTCTGCCCTGGCCATAGTACCACTACAGTTCTTTTGTCCTTCCTTTGAATCCATCAATCAGGCCCGTGACACTGGCAAACTAGTATCTTCCTTATTCCTAGGCCTATCTAAAGCCTTCAACACCGTCTCCCATCCCATACTCTTATCATAACTTCCCACTCTCAACCTTTCTCCCTCTACACTATCTTGGCTCTCTAATTACCTCTCTGAAAGACTCCAAGCTGTAAAATGGAAATTCTCAATATCCTCCTTCTTACATACCCCCACCATTGTACTACAAGGATCTGTGCTAGGCCCCCTTCTTTTCAACATTTTCATTAACTACTTTCATCTCTCCATTCCAAATTCCTTTGTAATTCAGCATGCAGATGACTCCACGATCATCTGTACTGTTGACACCCCCCCCCGACTTACTATTAAAAACTCAATTAGCCTTTTCAAAAAATGAAACTTGGATGCAGAACAACCACCTTGCCCTAAACTCGACCAAAACCAAACTAATGGTATTTACTCCCTCCAGAACTTCCAGCATTGATAATTCCTCCTTCATTATATTAACCCAAAACAACACCCCCATTGAAATCATATCTCACACAAAGCTCCTTGGTGGCATTATCGATGATCATCTAAAATTCGACATCCATATAAATACCATTATTAAAAAATCTCATCAGAAATTAGGACTCTTGTATTGATATAGCCGCTTCTTACTCCAGCAACCAGAAAGACCTTAGCCTCCTCCTACCTTCTCCCCTCTCTCACATACGGTCTCCTCTGCTCACCAATCTCCAACTCAGTATATAATCCAATCCAAGTTAGAATCCTGCTACAAGAAAATCAGCAAATTTTCCACCAACTACAAATATTCATCCCATCACTGCCTCTCTCTTCAACCCCTTCAATAACTTGAGTTACCAAACTACTTAAACCTGCTAAAACTCTCCACAGCTCACAAACTCATCTTCAAACCATCCAGCTGTCCAGCTCTCTCCTCCACCTTATCCCCTTATATTCCAAATCGCCCACTTCGGTCAGAAAATCAAAACCTATTACAAATTCACAAACCCTCTAGGCCCCCTGGCTGCTTCCTGATATCTTACTTTATAGCCAAACTTTGGAACTCCCTCACCCCCTCCCTTCAAAACACTGCAAATCCCACCAACTTCAAATCCCTCCTTCACTCATATCTATCCTCCAAGTGGATTTGCCCTGCTCTTCACCCACATGAGTTCCCACTTTGTAATTCATCATTAACACATAACACTCTGCTCATCTCTTGCATCCTCTATATTACTAATACACTCTCTGTAAATAGTATACTATGTTCATTCTGCTTATAGAACAAATCTTCACTACCACTACACCTATACTTTATTCTAACACCTACTTACGCTAAATTCACTAAGTTGTACTGTAACATGTACTGTATGTCTGTTGTTTTGAACAGCTAAATTCAATACGTTTTACTGTAACATGTACTATATGTCTGTTGTTTTGAACAATGTCCTCTTAATGATGGATCTAACTTACTATTGATAATATTTTTGACATTTTTGAATTGTAATTGACTTGTTAATGTAATTGTATCATGGAGCTTATCTGCCCAGGCCTTCACTGAAAATGGGCCTTTTAAAGCCCAGTGGACTTCCCCGGTCATCAAACTGAAATAAATCAATAAATAAAAATGTTCATGTCCAAGTTGCCGTGTATCTGGAACTTGATCTGGAAACGTGACCTGATCTAGTAATATAGCAATTAGGATGGAATGTAGCAACAGGGATAGTCACTGGTGAGCAATCTGTTTCAGGAGTTTTGGAATCTTCTCAGGAACAAGAATATTTTCTGGAATGTCCTCTGGAACTGGGACACTGGATAACTCACTCTGAGATCCAGAGTCTTTTTCACAGGCAAGATGCTGCAAAATAGGCTCAGACACCAGTACTAAATGTTTCCAATTCCACCTTAATTCTACTTCTTGTGATTCCACAATGTACAATCTCAGCTATGGACATACACTTTTCACTCCAATCCGATCAAAACCTTTGGATGTCTGCATCCTCACTATCTCTATTCGTAATGGATTGAGCAGTTTGCTTGACTTATCATAATAGGACTTCTGGGACAAGTGCCTTTTTATGAGTTGAGCTCTCACTGCTTTGTTGTTCTTAGCACAGGGAGCCAACAGATTACTACTAACTGGTAGTGTGGTTCTAGTTTGTCTTGACAAAAGCCTTTGTGCAGATGAACCAAGATGTTTATCACAAGGAATATTTCTGAAATTCAGGAGAGTCAGAAAAAGATTCTTATTGTCTTATTTCACTTCTCTGATAGCTGTTTTGTACTTTGAACTGCACATTCTACCAAACCATTTAACTGTGGGTACTCAGGGCTACTTGTAACATGAATAAAGTCCTACTCTTCAGCAAATCTCTTGAACTGCTGACTTGTAAACTGTGTGCAATTGTCAGAAATAATTTTGTGGAGACTACCATGGACTTCAAAATGATGCTTTAACTTAGTAATGATAGTACTGGAATCTGGATGCTAGATTAGGAAGTAGGTCAATCTCGAACCAATATGGACAAGAGTCTACTAACACCAAATAAAGCTGACCATTCCATTCAAAAATGTCTGCAGCTACTGTCACCTAAGGTAGTTCAGGAATCTGGTTTAGATCTAGTGGATCTTTCTGTTGATGTGGCTTAGTGCTATTACATACAAAATAAGCTGAAAGTACTCTCTTGATATTCTTTGACATAGTAGGCCAAAATACTAATCCTCTCACCCTTCATTTGGCAGAATCAGTTCCTTGGTGGCCACGATGCAAGATGGTAATGTACTCTTGATGCTAGGATTTTGGAATAATCACTTTTGGACTTTTCAATGATGATACCATTGTCAAACAAAATCTCATCTCTGTAAGGAAAATATAGTTGCACTACTACTGGTAAACAAAATTGCTTTGAAGGCCATCCTCAACCGATAAAGTGGTTGAGCTTCTGAAGTATTGAATCTGAGGCTATGTGACTTTAAGCTCATCAAGATAAGTGGAAGAAAAATGTCTCACTTGCCTGACTTCAAAATCATGTTTCTCATTTTCATGCTGTTCAGAGGTATTTCTGGGTGATCTGGATAAAGTATCAGCAATACAAAGAAGTTTGCCTTTTGTGTAGGCAAGATTAAAATTATACTTTTGCAATTTCAAATTCATGCACTGCAATCTGGCAGGAGACAGACTTCCTCAAAATAGTGACTAGAGATTGATGGTCGGTTTCAATTTGAATTGGGCAGCCATAAATATAATCATGGAACTTCAAAAATGCAAACTCAATTGCCAAGAGTTCTTTCTCAATCTGTGCATACTCTATCTTGGTTTGGGTTAGATTTCTGGATTAATAGGCTACTGGTTTACCCTCTTGGAGAATGACTGCACCAAGATCAAACTTTGAAGCATTACAAGAAAGAGTAACTAGTTTGTGAACATCATAAGTATCTGAGAGTTGGTGGACTAGTAATTCTCTGTTTCAGGAACATCAAATACTCTTTGGTGTTGTTCTAGCCAGGACCAGGATACATCTTTGTGTGTCAACTCTCTCAGGGGTACTGAAAGTTGGCTCAAGTCTGGAATGAACTAGTCTAGATAGTTAATCATGTCAAGGAAACATTCTTAGGCTTGAACATTGTCTGGAGCTGGCATCTCAAGAATTGCTGTTTGATTGGAAGGATCTGGTCTTAAGCCTAAACTGGTATACAAATGACCAACATAAGTAACCTCTTGTAGCCTGAATTTACACTTCTGAGGATTCAGCTTAAGATTCACTTCATGGCCTCTTTGCAGAACTTTCTTGAGGTTTCTGTCATGCTCAGCTTCACCATTACTTCCTGTTAAAATATCATCTACTATAATAGCACACGGATGACAAGAACATTTTCTTTCCATGGCACACTAGAAGACATCACTGACAGAATGTATCCCAAATAGCATTCTCAAAAATCTGTACCTGCCAAGAGGAGTACTGAAAGTGGTTATCAATGAGGATTTTCAGTCAAGCAAAATTTGCCAAAATGAACTCTTTGCATCCAAAACAGAAAAAAACAGTGGCATATAGCTTCATAGGTTCATAGGTAGGTACTAGGCTATCGGCCTAAGGGCATAAGTAAGCCTATACAACAAGGTTCCCTTGCTTATGCCACATAAGAAATTTATTTTCCTGTGCCCCTGTTGAGCAGAGCCACAGAAGTGATCCCCGGGTGTATTTCCTATTTCCCATGCACTTACCATTCTTGAAGAGTGCTAATGAGGAACTTTGCTTGACATAGATGGGTAGCTTGTTCCAGAGTATGGGTCTGGGACAGGAATCTATCCCTCCAGCATGTTCTGTTTATTGTGGTGACAAGGTTTAGGTCCCTAGTGCATGTAGCTCAGAGGGATTGGGATTTCTTTAGATGTAGCATGTCCAACAGCTCTGGGTTAGACATAGCTTTATATGTTAGGCAGAGATCTCCCCGGAGTAGGTGATATGCTATGGAGTAAAGCTGGAGTTTTTTTGAGATTGTCAGTGTAGGGAATCTGTTTGAGTCCAGTAATCCTCTTTGTGAGGTACTTCTGTGGCCTTTCAAGCTGCTGCAGATGTCTTGTGAGGTACATTCCAAAAGGGCCGTTGTACTCTATAATGGGTCTAATGAGTGTCGAGTAGAGGGGAACAATGACCTCTTTTTTCCTAAATGAGAACCCTTTTGTGATGAGGTGTGCCCCATAGAAGGATTTCCTGACTACTGTGGTGACTGATTATCAAAGGAGAGACTACTGTCCACCTGGGTCCCCAGGCCTCTTTTCTTTTTCAGTGTTAAGTAGACTGCCACCTATGCGGTAGTTCATGGGTACAGAGTTTTTACCAAAGGAGATGACAATGCACTTTTCAGCATTGAGCTTGAGGCCATGGCTATGACGCCAGGCATCTGTCTCAGTGAGGCCCTTCTGTAATATGTCCACATCATTTGGGGACTCAACTATGGCTCCTAGTTTGCAGTCATCTGTGGACTTCATTAGCCAAAGGCCTTCTGTGTTAGCCTGTACTTCAGAGAAGTAGATACCAAACAGGAGAGTTCCCAGGACTGAACCTTGTGGTACTCCACTTGTCACTGGTTTGATGTCAGATTTGGAGTCGGCAACTTTTACAGTGTGGGTTCTGTCAGTGAGCCAATTGGCAACCCATCTTGTGACATAGGGATTTATACCTAGTTTAGTGAGTTTAGTTATAATTCCAGAATGGGGGATGGTGCCAAAAACCTTGGCAAGGTCAAGATAGGCTGTGTGAACCACCTTACTCTTATCTACAGCTTTGGTGACTGCCTTAAAGAAGTCGATCAGGTTCAGGAGTCATGATCTGCCTTTCACAAACCCGAACTGGGTGGTGTCCAGAGTTTGGAGGTTACCAATGTCTTTATTTATGAGTTCCATGATGATGCATTCCATGGCCTTACAGACCAGGCTCCATAGCCGGCCTTAAGCATAGGCCAACTATGCAGCCACCTAGGGTGCCGCTGCAGCAGGGACACTTTTCCAGTATTTATTTGGTGTAGGTAGACCAGGATGGGGGCACCAGATGATGTAGTAGGGGGTGCCATGGAGCCATTTTGCCTAGGGCACCAGTTGACCTAAGGCTGCTCCTGCCAGGCTTGTCAAGCTAATAGGGCAATAGTTCCCGGGATCAGTGGTGGCTCCTCCTTTGTGGAGTGGGATAACTGTTGCTGTGTGCCATTCAGTGAGCACAAAGCCTGATTTGAGACTATGATTGAACATGGTGCTTAGGTGGGGAGCTAGTTCATTCTGAAG
The DNA here is from genome assembly GCF_019279795.1 of Protopterus annectens. Classification (NCBI taxonomy): domain Eukaryota; kingdom Metazoa; phylum Chordata; order Ceratodontiformes; family Protopteridae; genus Protopterus; species Protopterus annectens. The sequence continues at coordinate 1,450,482,830 of NC_056725.1, read as the reverse complement.
TTCATGTAAAACGCAGCCGGGGATGTCGTCCGCTCCCATGGGTGCTGTGTTTTTGGCTTTAGAGAGTGCAGCGTTTACCTGCACAGTTGTGATTACAGGGACTCTGCATTCTTCCTGTATAGATATGGGCCCTTTAAGGAGTAAGAGGGGGGTAAAGTTACCACTGAACCTATCTGCCAGGACATTAGCAATATCAGTTGGTTCTGTAATTTTCATGCCGTTGTGCTGTAAATCAGAGCAGATCTGGGTGTTGCCATTGAGATTCTTGACATAGCTATAGAATGCTTTGTGGTTGTCCCTAGAATTAGCGGCACTTTTGTTTTTATAGCTAGCTTTGGAGGATCTTATAAGGGATCTCAGCTTCTTACTGAGACCGACCAAGGAACTCCTCCACTCATTGGATTTTACTCTCTTTTGAAACAGTTTCTTCCTTCTGTTGTAGAGTTTGTTTATGGCAGGGGACCACCAGATTGGCTTCCTTCTTCCTTTTTTTTGGAGGATACCATCCTGGTTCTCTTTGGGATAACACAATACTTGCATTCATGTAAGTGCTTATAGAGTGCATCTGTGTAGGACTCAGCAGTCATAACTGTATTGTCTATTTGCATGGGTGTCATGAAGTTCACCACTTCTGTCTTAAGAAGCATGAAGTTGGCTTTGGAGAAATTTTTTACCATGATTTCCTTAATGGGGGGTGGGGATGGGATGTGGATATCTAGGGTGATTAGCTTATGGTCGGATCTGACCAACGAGGAGCTGACTTCAGGTGTGGAACACCGGTCGCTCATGCTGGTAATGACTAGGTCTAGGATATTGTTGCCCCTGGTGGTGGTGTGGATAAGTTGACACATGGCATTGGAATTTATTAATTCCAGAAAGCTCTGAGTGAAGGAGTTGGTACATGAGTAGTTTTCCCAGTTAATGATGTGGTAGTTGAAATCGTCCATTATTAGAGTGTTTGGTTGAACCCTAATATTTTCCAGTATATCAAGAAAAGAGGAGTGGGAATCCTGGGGCATTGTGGGGGATCTGTAGCAAGCTACAGTTTGGAATGCAGTTTTGCCCAGAGTTAGTCGCACTTGGATAATAGCCTGGTAATGCAGGGGTGCTCTCTGGAGCCTTGAACCAAGTCTCAGTCACAGCACAGATATCAATGTTCTCCATTTTAAGAGTGCCTCGATGGAGTGCATTTTGAGATTTAGACTTCTAACATTGAGTAGCATTACCTTCAGTTTTTACTTGCCTGTTCCTGTTACGGCAGTGAATTTGTCATTTGAACCTTGCCTAAAAAAAGGCACTATAGGGGCAGCAACAGCCTTAGCCAGTATCCGGAATCCCAGGGGTGACACTTGCAGGCCATCTCTGGCAAAGTATCATGGTCTGGCAAACATGTTGTCCCAGGCAGTCAGATACTGGATCCCCTTAGAATGACACTAGAAGCTTAGCCAATTGTTGAAGTCAATCATTTTGTCCTTGTACTGCAGTATCATTCCTGGTGATGGCAGGATGCTACTCAGGGCTAGGGTCATACCTGCCTGAGCTTCAAGATCAGAGGGCTCTTCCATGTCTCTTTTCATGTAGTCCAGGTATGTATGTCTCAGGTCATTCACACCAACATGGACAATGACAGAGTCATATTTGTACTTGTTGTGGAGTGATCGAAGTGCATGGGTTATGTGGCGGATCCTGGCACCTGACAGGCAGCTGACAGTAACCATCTCCTTGTTCAGCCTGGTGAGTGGGACATCAGTGTGCCTGACTATAGAGTCACCTATGACTAGTGTGTTGGTTATGTTGTTTTGCCTTATGGGCTATGGTTGAGTGGCACGCTGAGTCTGTGGGCTATGTGTCATTTGGGTTGTGTTGGGGGGTGGAGTTTGCTTGCATTTCTGTTTTGGAGGTCTCTGCTGCTTGAGCAGATTTTTACTGAGAGCCTCTGCAAATGTTTTTGTGTTTCTATGTGTGGATTTTGGTGGTGTAGGTTTAGTGGGACTATGTGATGAGTGTGGTGTGGTGTAAGTGTTTACCTTCTCCTCTTGACTGTCAAGTTCAGTCTTGGTTGGAGTGAGCTTAACCTCCAGTTTGGCTAGATAAGTGCATCTCTCACAGGTTGCAGTGTTGGGTGGTAGTAGGAGAGGGTTGTCTGTCTACATGAGGCAATTGCTACATTGTCCCAAGATTTCCAGATTCATCAGATAGACAGGAGAGAACACTGGGAGCTGACCCTTGGACATGCCTGAATAAAAAAAATACTTTCCTCTAGACAAGTGAGGAAAGTGAGTATAAGAGCTGTTTTTCTCTAAGCAAGTGAGGAAAGTAAGTACAAAAACCATCTTCCTCTAGGTAAAGAGGAAGGTTGAGTGTTGTAATAATTTGTAGCTTACTTAGTGCTAACAACAAGCTCTGAACAAGTGCTGAGCACGAATAAGAAAATTCAAGTGCTTAAACTAAGAATCTGTACCTGGATCTTGTGGAAGACAGGCTACCTAGTGCTTATCATGCCCATTGATAAGCTAGAATGCTTCCCTCCAACACAGAAAGGCTTGGGGGGCTCATAAGCTTACAAACAGTCCTGGATACAGCAAATCTGTCTCTGGACTAGACTAGTTACAGGAACGGTGGGAAACAAGCGCAAATGTGGGCTTTTAAACCAGAAAGTTGAAAGAGAAAGAAAAACTGCCCATAAGGCCAATAAACTACAACTTCTGGGCCAGAAACCACTCTTTTGGCAGATAGGCTACCTAGTGCTTACCATTCCCATAAGAGCAGTGACTTCTTTTACTATACACATTGGATGATAAGGTCTTTTCGGTGCTTTATTCAAACTTCTTGGATCAATACATATTCTGATATCTGAGCTTTTCTTAAGAGCTACCAATATGGAGGATACCCATTCAGTCAGTATATCAACTGGACAACTCACACCTTGATGCACCATTTTATTTAGCTTGGCATTGCCTCTGCCCTGCATAGCTACTGGAACTTTCTGGGCTGGTCTGACAACTGGACTGACTTCAGGGTCTAACTTCATGGAGTACACAACTGGAAATGAGCCTAGTTTTTCTTCAGAAAAAGATCAGCATAGGTATAGAAAATACACTGGGCAAAATTAGAACATTGGTCTTTTAAGTTTATATGGTGAACTTCCTTATTAAATGAAAGTAGTCTCATTTTCAAACTGTCTCTGAGGCCTAATAATGACTGTATGTGCCTTTTGACTATGTAAAATTGAAAGACATCGCTGTTCCCAGCAGAGTAACATGAAATCACTACTGAACCTTCAGTTTGAACTTCTTCACCACCATAACCAACAAGCTTCACGCACTTTGCCAAATCAAGCTTCTCACCAGCACATATTCTAGCAAATGTTGGCTTAACACTGCACTTTGAACCTGTGTCAACTTTGAGCTTGGTGCATCTTCCATATATATATATATGTATATATATATATATATATATATATATATATATATATATATATACACATGCATATATGTGTATACACACACACACACACACACACACACACACACACACACACACACACACACACACACATATATATATATATATATATATATATATATATATATATATATATATATATACACACACACACACACACACACACACACACACACACACACACACACACACATGTATATGTGCATACACACACAAATCTCTCTCTCTCTCTTTATATATATATATATATATATATATATATATATACACACACAGAGAGAGAGAGAGATTCATAAATACATATATATATGTGTTTCACCTCCTTAGAAGGCTACCAGATTCTAATTCAATTTTTGAAGTCAATAGTTTTTTTGTTTATATTGCAGCATCATTTATAGTGATGGTAGAATGCTGCTCAAAGAAACTTTCATATTTTCCTCAGACACATAATCAGAGAGCTCCATTCTGTCCCTATTCATATAGTCCATGGACGTATTCTCAAGTCATTTACACTCACATGCATTATAACTATGTCATAATGTGTACATGTGGAGCAAGGGCTTGAGTGCATAAATGATGTGGTAAATTCTGGCACCTGATACACAACTGACTATGAGCTTCTCTTTGCATAACCTGGTGAGCGGTGAATTGGTGTGTCTCACAATGGTGTCATCTGTGACTACATTATAAAATGTGTGGAGTTTTGCTTTATGGGCTTTTGAAATGAGTCAGTGTGACTCTTAGGTGTTACATTTAGTTGACCTTTGTAGTTTAAGTAGGTTACTTTTAAGAATCTCAGCATTTGTAAGCCTATATGTTTGGTCTTAGGTTCATAGGAGAATACTAAGCTAACTGCCCAGAAGGGCCATCTTAAGCCTAGCCAATAACAATAGATCAGAATCAGACCATGTACTATGTGCGTATGAGGTAAAGACCTTATCCATTATGCGAAACCCTGCCCCTAAACCTGAGCTGTGTGTGATTAGTATAGTGTAAAATGTTGTGATATTGACAGCTACATGTAACCAACAACATTATAAAGCTACATCTTTCAAATACCGTGTCAATTTATTTGACTTTTAGATGGTTGTCATTAAACATAAAATAATTATAACATTGTCTCAGGATGACCATTTCAAAAAGCTGGTTACAGAGGTAGTTGGAAAGTGCAAATTCATGGTTCCCAATGCTTACGAATGAGGGATGAATGAGGATTAACATCTGTGAGATTTGGAATTGTAAACTGGAAGTGCTTTTTTTCTGGTATGTGGTAATGTTGGTCTTAATACAGCTGCTAATACAGAATAATCAATGATTCTCTGTTCTTTCTTTCACAAGAAGCAAAAGACTAGCACATACTTCTCAACTTTCGAGAATTTGACAGAATGTCCAGATTTTTGCCTCTTATTTTTGGTCTGTCCCTCACAAAATTTGTAGTTTTCCTGCAAATCTCTGAGGATTAATGTCACTAGAGACATCTGAGTTTCAGATTTCATAGCCTTTAGAAAATTTATGCTAATGCAAAATCTTTTTGTATATTAACTTTGTAAATTTATAAGAGCAGTATATTTATAACGTGTCCCTATTTGTGGGCATGTGTCCCCTCATTAGTTGTAGCTCTGTCCAGATTTTTTCTGTTTACAGATTAAGCAACATGTTGTAGCACTAATCCCAAGATGCTTCCAGAGAAGCGGTGTTAACCTTGTCATTTTTCATTTAAGTACACTTACTGTAGTCTTCTGTTTGTAAATACCTCTGACAGAACCTGCAGTAGCTGAATAAAACAAGAAAGGCAAGTTGCACAAAGGCACTGAAGAGGCTCTCACCAAACCTGCAATCGGAGCACTTACTGAATTCCTGTGCACACTGCCCAGGCAGAGATTATCGGAAATAAATGTCCTTTTCTTCCTTCTCTCAATAAGAGCAAAGCAGAACCACCAATCCCAATCTGGCTCCTAAGAAGCTATTTTCAGGTCTCCTGGTGATTAGTAATCTCCAGGAAAATATGAATTAATCTTCTTCTGCTCCTTTTCTCACCAGGAGCAAAACAAAAGCAGAATACAGCACAATAGATAAAGATGATAGAGAATTATTAATAATGGCAATGGAGATGGTGAATTCCATAGTAAAAGAGGCAAAGGGGGATGGAACAACAGCATTTGAGCATGGGAAAGTTTTTAATTGTTTTAATTAATGTTGACTGCTATAAAAAGTATGGTTGTGGAAGTAAATGTTTTAAAATTTGCAAAACATTTTCAAGGTAGATCACATTCTACTCATTTAAGGAAAAAAACAAATACAAAAGAACCCAAGTTTTATCCAATTATGCTCAAGAAAAGGTATTTATCTGAATAGCTGATAAATTGTGTAATCAAGGTGTTTAAGATGGAAGTAGAGTGATCAAACTAGGAAACAGTCCCATATTTAACTATGCTAGTCATGATAGTTTATCACATAATGTTAATGCCAAAAGATAAATCATGCATTAAACATTTGGTAATTAGAGATAGAGGCATACCCCTCAACTTCTTAGAGCCAGAAATCTGGACAAAGCCACAAATAATGGGGAGATAAAGGTCCAAAATAAGGACACTTTTTAAATATTGCTCTTACCAACTTCGAAGTTGATAGAATAACAGGTATTGCATTAGCATGAATTTTCTGAAGGATATAAACTCTGAAACACAAATGTCTGCCATTGTTTTCTGACTTTAACTCACAATGATTTGCCATTGATTTTCCTGAAAAACAACATTTTATGAGAAACAGACCTAAAATATGAGGCAAAAATCTGGTAGAGGAATGGATGGAAGAAAACAGAAATAGCTGGTTTAAAACTAAATAAAGATAAGCTGAGGATTTGTTAGATGGAATTAAAGAGGAAATGTATATTGATGAGACAGATGTTAGCAGTTTTGGGATTTGACTTAGTAGTGAGTATGTGGTTTAACAGGAATATCTCAATACATTAAGAATTTAGAGAATAACAACAGTGCGGAATCATATTGCTCAACCTCTTAGCAGAAGAAATCAGGGCAAAGAGTAAAGTAATGGAGAGACAAAGGCCCAGAAGGAGGGATGGATTTTATATCTTGTGCATATAAACTTAAAATGTTGCTTGAATAACATGATTTGTGTTAGTATGCATTTTCCAAAGGATACGAGGTCTAAAACTCAAATTTATGTCATTATTTAGTTACTTCAGTCCTCAATGATTTACCAGTCAACAACAAATTTTATGAGGAACAAACCAAAAATATGAGCCAAAGAGTCTGTGAAAATCTGGACAGTTGAGAGGTTTGCACAGAAGGTATTAGGCTGACTTTTACAAAAAAAAAAAATCTAATTATTTAGTGCTGTTGGTGAATCTGGCATATATGCTGAAGTTTTAGAAACTAAGTTTTTTTTTCTTTCATTCTTTTTCTTTCTTTTCTTTCTTTTGTTTATTTTTTTTTTAATCTTGTAGTTTAGATTAAAGCACAGATACATAATTTTCCGAATTTTCTAAATTCATGTATCCTTCTACTTATATCCTTCAAGACAGGCAAGAATATTTGCTGTGGAAGTTGACTGATTTTGCCAGAGATGTGTATACTAGGTTGGAAGAAGCAATGAAACTAGGTTAAGATCTCAATGGTACTAGCCCTTTCCCCACACACCTTATAGTTGTAGGTGTTTCATGGTTCAGAGATTCATAGGTGTGTACTAGGCTAACAACCACATGGGACTTTTTAAGCCTAGACATGCATCACACATTTCTGCCAAGTTCTAGTACCCTTGATAAGTGTAAGGAGGAGCTTCACAGAGGAAACATTTACAAGCAGGGGCCTGGGAAATAAAACATTTATAGACTTCTTATGTCCATTTGCAACATAGTTGCCAAACCATGGATGAATTTCCTGTTCCCCCCATCCAATTGTCCAAGTTACACTTGAATTGGGTGAGGGAGGAACTCTGCTTCACATGGATGGGGAAGCCTGATCCAGAGAAGGGATACTCTCTGAGATACATCCCTGTCACTCCAGCAGATCCTAGTGATATCACAGACAAGGTTTAAGTCTTTAGAACAGGTAGTTCTGGTGCTGTTTATTTTGTAGATAAGCAGGAGGTCCATCAGTGTGGGGTCTGACAATGCCTTGTATGTCACGCATACATCTCCTCTCAACAGCCTGTAGAGGACAGAATACAGGGATAGGGCCTTGAGGCAGCCTGCATATGACATGCTACTTTTACCCTGAATTCTTTTAGTAAAGAACCTGTCTGGAAGTTTTGATTGTTGGATGTTCCTGGTTAAGTACATACTGATAGGGGCATTGTATTCAGTGATAGTTCTGATGAATGCCAAATGCAGTGGAACAATGACCTCTTTGGACCTAGATGCCATACCTTTGTTTATAAGTAGCATAATATAGAATGATTTAATCGCTGCTGTAGACATGAGATGGTCAAAGGCTAGATTATTGTCTATTTTTGTCCCCAAGTCCCTGATTACTGGAACTACTCTTAGGGGTGTCTCAAGTGGTCCCAGGACCAATTTCTGAGACACTCTACTTGTGACTAGCCTCTTTGTAGAGGAAGACTCCCCAGTTACAACTTCCTGGGTCGTGTCTGTGAGCTAGTTGGCTATCCATGTAATGACATAAGGGTTTATACCTAGCCTCTTAAGTTTGTCAACAATGCCAAAGTGCAGTGTTTTGTCAAATGCCTTTGCCAAGTCAAGGTAGGCAGCGTGAACCATTTTGCCCTTATCCATTGCTTTGGTGACCTTCTCAAACAAGTCAGTATAAGATCAGCAGTCATGATCTACACTTGATGAAAACAAATTGGGTTGAGTTCAGTGTCTGGAGGTTTCTTATATCATTATTGATCATTTATATGATAATTCTTTCCATGGTTTTGCATAATAGAGTGGTGAGACTTATAGGCCTGTAGTTTCCAGGGTCTGTAGATGACCCACCTTTGTGCATAGTGGTGACTGTTGCTGTTCTCCATTCATGAGACATGAAGCCTATTTGGAGGCTATAGTTAAATAGCAATTCAAGAGGGCCTGATAGGTCATATTTCATACTATTTAGAAGGTGCCCTGAGATAATGTCTGGGCCCATTGATGCATTGTTCTTGTCTTTAGAAAGAGCATTAAGGACCTGTTCCCTAGTGATAGTAGGGGGAGTTGTATTTAAAGGTGTTTCCCGAGGGAAGGTTGAGGTGAAAAAATTTTACTTCTGAAGAACATCACATAATCAGCATACACATATTGCAATTTACACATGGGCTTTTCCATCTTTGAACACAGGTGACAGGACATGAGATTCAAACCTGCAACTCTAATGCACATCCTAACTCTAATGATGACAACTACCTTCCTTGCTAATCCAGCTTGACTAAATTTTTTTTAAATACTTTTTCCAGTTTTTACATCTATGATGCACTTGAATACAATTCAATGACTTCAGACCTAGTTTGTATGTCTCATGCTGTAACCGAGAATTACTTTTTCCAGCTATATGAACCATGCTGTGTGGGAATAGAATCTACTTACTGCTAAGAATGGCAATACTAACAGTAAGTGTACTATCTACTGAAAAGCAAAACAATAAGCTGTTAAAGAATCGATATTTTCTGAAGTGCAGCAGTTAATTTCAGTGATAATAACAACAACATACTGGATAAAGCAATCCTACTGAATATGTTAAAGCAGATACATTAAATAATACTCTTTAATTCTATACTTTTTAATACTGATTTTATGTATGTCTTTAAAGGAGTACAGCCAGCTACATGAGTTTGTTTGTTTGTGTCTTTTGGCTTTTCCCGGTTAGGGGTCGCCATAGCTGGACCGCTAATGATTGGCAGTAGATTTTTACGTGCTGGCTTGCCGGGCCTAACGCACAACCTTCAATGAAGGAACGCCCATTTACGCATATCGCCACACAGAAGACGCTCTAACTGAGAATCGAACGGACAACGTCTAACTGTGAGGCGACAACGCTACCGCAGCACCACCACTGCAGCTACATGAGTGCTAAATGTAAAATACTTTCCAAGTTCTATACAGACTACTAATGTCTCAAAAATGTTAGAGAAACTGATTGACATAAACTGTTTGAAGAAAACTTAAATATCAGTGCGATCCTGGCACCTGGCAAGATATTTCAACAAGTTTGCATAAGTACATCAACTACATTAAAATCACTGCTTGTTCAGTCTAACTATTCCTTTATGTATGCATCAGTCCAGTCACTTTTCACAAAATAAGCCCAGAATGTCTCAAATCTATGCTAGCATGAGTGTGGTAATATCACTACTTAAGGGCATTGCTGGTGACAATGTTTCTGATTAAGTTAGTATTGGGGAAGAAACAATAGAAGATTTATGTGGAATTAATGCCATGCACTAGATACTTTCATAGTGTGCAAGGGATCCTGTGTTCTATATTCATTTTGCTCATGCCTTCTTATCATCAAGCCATCCCAAACAGACTTGAGCCCATTTGTTCCTTCTTTATGTGGCATCTATAGAACCTTGGAGGCAAAAGCATTCTAGAAACTCATTCAGGCAGCCTTGAGGGATTCATGCACCCTTGCTGGCATCCACAATGTAAGAACATATGAGTGACTAACATCACTCACTGGGTGTGGGGATGTGCTACTTGCATCACCTAAGGGACCCACAACACTTACGTACTGTGAGTGTATACTCCTATGTTCTTGGTATTGAGATCTACCACTAGGCTGTGACTTGCTGGTCAGAAATCCATATCACAGAATGCTTATGCAATGTTGCCCCTCCCTTGAGGGATTGTGTCAGTGTGCCTCCTGATCTAACCCCCCTCGTCAAAGGTCGGTACCCCAATTTCCCTTGCTAGCTCTGCCAATAGTTGGAATCAGGTCACCTGGGCCATACCCAGACTTTATCCCTCTATGGTTCTGGTGTTAGCCTGTGAAATATCAAACAAGGACTTCAATTATTTTATAAAGAATGCAAACAATATGATGAGAGTTTCTCAGAATGCTTACTTGCAAAAAACAAATGTAGGTGATTGTAAAGCAAATTAGGACTGAGTTCAAAATAAAAGCAATCATTTCTTTTCACCTGTACCATTTTAAAACACCTTTCCTGTTATACAGACAAACAGTTGGATTCATCAGTAAGAGTACTGCTTTCTCACGCTGAAACATTAGGTGATTTTGTCCTTGAGACTTTTGTTCAGACTTGCCTGCATCATGTTGCAGAGTGAGATAATAGTGCATTCAGCAACAAAGCCAGATGCTAGCAAAAAATGCTGCAATGAATAAAAAGGGGGAAAAACTTTACTTTTTTACTTTTACATCTATTTCATGAAAGTGCTTGGATAGCACCCAGGTCTGGAACTGTGGTCTATATTACTATCCTGTATGCAATAAAAGTTTGACTGCTCAGACATTAAAACAGTCATAGATTCATAGATTCATAAGAAATTGCTAGGCTAACAGCTCAAGAGCCCTTACAAGCCCAGCCAGTCTTACCCAGATTTTACCCAGTTTTCTATCCCTAGGGGGAAGATAACAAGAGACAGCAAGCAGTGTTTTGAATATTTTTGCAGACTGCCTCTGACCATAAAGGGCATTAGAGCCACCCCCAAGAATGAATTTGTGATTTCCCATCCATTGCTGCAGATTGCACTTGAAGATGGTTGGGGAAGAGCTCTGCTTCACAAGAATAGGAAGTGTATTCCAGAGGAGGGGCAATCTCTGAGACACATGACTCTCCAGCATGATCTATTCATGTCCAAGATCAGGTTTAGATCATTGGAGCAGGTAACCATGGTGCAGTTAGTTTTGCGAATATACAACATTTCCATCAGGACTGGATCTGGGATTGTGTTGTAGGTCAGAAACAGATCACCCCTCAGTAAATGGTGGGAAACTGAATGCAGTGATACGGATTGTAATTTGTCCACATATGACATGTTGGTTATACTCTGTATTTTTCTGATGAGAAACCTCAGAGTACGCTCCATCTGTGGTAGGTGCCTAGCGAGGTACATGCCAAAGGTTGCATTGTACTTGATCATTTGCTTGATGAGTGCTGACTATAGTGGTACTGTGACATTCTTAAATCTGGATGGCATGCCCTTACTTATAAGCTGAGCCATGTAGACGGATTTCCTTACCATTTGTGGACATATGGTTGTCAAAGTTCATATTACTATCTATCTGAGTACCCAGATCTCTCACCACTGGGTCCAGCCTTAGGAGGTGCTATCAGTGTTGTAATTCGCAGGGTATTTGATTTTCCAAAGGCTATTATAATGTACTTCTTTACATTTAGTTTGAGGCCATGGCTCTGACACCAATCATTAGTCTGTGTCAGACCTTTCTGTAAGATATTGACATCATTTGGAGAGTTAATGATTGCCTCTAACTTGCAGTCATCAGCAAACTTGGACAGCCAAAGGCCATCTACATTTCCCTTGACATCTAAGAAGTATGTTCCAAACAGGAGGGAGCTCAGCACTAAGATCTATGGTACTCCACGGGTGGCTGACTTCTTGCTGGATGTTGATTCCCCCACACTAACAACATGTGTCCTATCAATCAGCCTTTTGGTTATCCATCTGGTGATGTAAAGGTTTATGCCCAATTTTGTACATTTATCTTTAATACCTGAGCGTGGTATTGTGGGATATGCCTTGGCCAGGTCAAGGTAGATGCTATTCACAGGCCTCATCCGTGGCCTTAAGGACCTTCTCAAAGAAGTCCACCAGATTGAGTACATAGATCCTGCCCTTGACGAACTAGGTCGGGTCTAGAGACTAGAGATTTCTTATGTCTTTGCTAATCAGGTCCATGATTATACTTTCCATAGCCTTGCATATGAGGGCAGTCAGACTTATGAGTAAGTAGTTTCCTGGGTCAGTTGATGGTCCCTCCTTATACAGAGGGATGACTGTTGCTGTCCTCCACTCTACTGGAACAAAGCCTGTCTGGAGGCTGTGGTTAAAAAGAGATCTGAGTGGGTCTGCTAGGTCATGTTTCAAGCTATTTAATAGGCACTCTGAAATTCTGTCAGGGTCCATTGATGCAGTGTTTCCAGCTTTAGAGAGTGCAGTGATGATCTGTTCTTTAGTGATAACAAGCAAAGAATAGTAGGGGTTATTGTATGGGGATTAGCTAGAGGTGATGAGGGTGTGAAATATGAGCTGAATTTATTGACCAACAGGTTTGCAATTTCTTCTGGCTGACTATGGGTAATGCCATATGCAGCCAACTCAGCACATTGTAGAATGATTCCCTTAAGATTAAAGACATAACTAAAAAGATGCTTTGTGGTTATCCTTTGCTTGGGAGGCTATTTTAGTATAGTATTTAGCTTTTAAAGACTTGACTAGTTCCCTGATTTGCCCGTTGAGACTAACTAGGGATTTTATTGTCTGTTGTGCTCCCTTCCCCTAACTTCTAGACAAGAATTTCTTCCTTTTGCTGTATAGTCTTTTTATGCCAGAGGTCCACTAGGGTGAGTTGTTTTTCCAGCTAGACCTTGGTTTAGTTCAGTCAGGTGCTGCCATTTCTCTGCAGTTGTTTAAATGGTTGTACAAATCATACAAGTATACTTCTGCATAGGCCTCCTTGTTTTCAGTGTTAGGGGGGGGCTGTACAATTACCTATGCTATCTCTTAATTGGAGGTAATTTGCCTTGGAAAAATTCTTTAGGGTTTTAGGGTTTGATGGGTGAACAGCCGTTACATTTATTTCAAAGGAGACTGATTTATGATCCAGTCTTACCAATGAGGACAGTATGCTGGTAGAGGTGCAATGCTCACCCATGTTTGTGAGTACTATGTCAAGGATATTTGACCTCCCAGTTGGAGTCCAGACCAGCTGTTCCAAAGCATTTGCAATGGCAAAGTCCAGGAATCTCTCAGCCTCTCTGACACTCGGGTATGAACTCTTAAAACATAAAATAGACTAAAATACTACTAACCACAAAGAAATAAGTGTAACCATGCTCAATAAAAATAGCTTTTCTCAAATTTACTTAGTATATGCAATATATTTTGCTTTATTGTAAGTATGAGGGATATGTGTGTGTTGTAATGAGCAGAATGACATTTTCTTGCTACGTTACTGGCGCATGTTTTAGAGTATTCTACACCATCGGTACATGGTTTATATCATTTCTACTTTTACAGTCCATGCATGAATTTCCAGTATGAATTTATTTTAATCATACCATGTCCATTGTAGGGCTCTTGCTTTCATGGAGGATAAAAGTATATTTAGCATTGCTCAGAGTATGCATTGTGTTTTGATTTTGCCAGCATTCTTTAGTATATGTAATATATTTTGTGTTACTTGTTGAATGAGGTTTTTTTTAATAAACATACTGGCATGCTGGTTTGCATGTTTGGTACTTTTATAAATATATTTTATAAGAGCCAGTACACATGTTTCTGATATGTTTTCAGATTAGTGTTTTTATAATTAATTTATGGGATCTCACTGGCTTTATGGATGCTAGGTGTATTAAGCATTACTCAGTGTATGCAATACACTTTCCTTTTGCCAAAACTGTTTAGTTAGTGCAGTCCATTTTACTTTATTCTTCTCCAGAAGCACATCTAAAAAGCATGCTTGTATATTGTTTGCACACTGATGTCTTATTTCTGCGTTTATTTAAAGAGAAGCCCCCATGCCTACATCTCTGCACATTTTCATTTTATTGTTTCAGTCTTCACTGTCAGCTTTTTGTTGCTTTGCGGGATACTAGGCATATTCAGTATTGTCAGCATAATTTATATCATGCAATCTGATATATTATATTTTTGTATACAGAATACTTTGGTGACTGATATACATAGTAACACTTTCACTGATATTCAAAGAGTGCTAATGCTGTTGCTTAGCACTATACATCACAAAGCTGTTGTTTTAAATTCTGTCCCAGCCACGTGCATTTATATAATTTGAGTGATCATTGTCAGGTTTTGTTGCCATGGAAGTTATTAAGTGCATTTAGTGTTATTTTAATGCATTCAGCACAACTTGATTTTTAACAGCATTATTTTGTGTAGAGTTTGGTTTTATTCTGTGTATGCAGGACGTTTATAATGAAGACAGAGAAACTGTTTCTCCATGGTTAGTACCTTTTTATTTACTTTGCAAAATGGAAGTAGCTACCAGTGTTAGTACATTTTTATTTTAATGGCTGAGTGTACATTTTAGGTTATCTTTGCCAATTAAGCTACAGGTATATTGAAAATTGTTCAGTTAATGCAGAATTTTGCTTTTAGCAGAGTTATTTAGTTCACATAACACATTACATTTTTCTGTATGTAAACAGTGCTTTTTTTTAATAAACAGTGACACTTTCGGTAACAGCCGCTTAGTAAAAAACAGCACTGAAAAAGTAATATAATGTAGCTCAAGGGGGATTATGTATGCAACAGCAGCAAAGCAATGAGGCTATGGTGAGTGGAGATATGCATAAGCATGCTCATTGCTGGGAAATCTTTGTAGATCACACTAAGATGTGGATTGCACAATGTTGGGTCATATCCAGGCCCAATAATGTGTGTACGTAAAGTGTCTGCAAAGATGTACTTCTACATGCCAATGATACAATGCTCCTTTACAATACGGACTCAGGCAAGGGTCCAGACAAGGCCCACATAACAAAGTCACTGACTATTTTATAGTAGAAATAATAAGGAAATAGGCCTGACACCCTTTCTTTAGAGTAGTAAAGGAGGATGGTATCAAGGATAAGATGTGTATAGAAAGGAGAGACTATGAATGGCAAAAGGGGCAGGCAGTTATAAATGACTAGCAAATACTAACAGGGGAGGTGCTAACACATATGGAAGGTGTGACCCCCCCCTGGGCCAGTAATCAAGGAGCACTGAATTCTCACTCCTGACTCCAGTAAGGGATGTTCACTTAGAACAAAAATAGATACACACAGTATTTCCTGATGCAGCTGTCTGCATCAAGCACAATTTCCCTTAAAAGCATACAGGGAACACACTCAGTCTGGGGTCTGGGTTTCTCTCTCTCTCTCTCTCTCTCTCTCTCTCTCTCTCTCTCTCTCTCCAAGCCTCCATCAAGACTCCCCACTAGCACAGCTGTAGTGTTGAGTCCTCAGCCGAGTGTCCAAGCCAAGTCCTTCAACACCCTTCCTGTGAAACCAGTGCTCTGTGTCCCTGCTCCAAACAGCTGACACACCCACTCTGTGAGATTTGATTTGCACACACACACACACACACACACACACACACACACACACACACACACACACACACACACACGCACACACATACACACACACACACGCACACACACACACACACACACACACACACACACACACACACACACACACACACACATACACACACGAAAAGCTGGCACAGATTTACTCACTCTGCTACCCTTTGCCCAGAAAATAAGGTAGTTACCGCTACCAGACATTTCAAAGTCAGCTACTCTAAGCCTCTTACAAGGGTACCTAATTATACTAAGGTAAATTAATATTAATACAATTGGTAGTGTTTGCCAATGTGGTAAGGCTTTTAAGAGTGGCCACAGTGTCACCAAATAAATATAAGTACTCTCAAAGGTTAAAGCATTCTCTAAAAGACCATCCACAATGAAAATGTTAAATATATTTAATAAATAATAAAATAAATGAAAATACTAAATATCTCTTTACAACAAAGACCAGATTTCATTCACTGGAAATATTAAAATAACACAGATAAATAGATTTAAACAGCTACAGAAAAACAGTACTTAAGTAATCTCACTATATTTTACTGACTGACGTAAATAATTACTATTTCCTGGTTACTTACTAGAGCAAAGCAAGATGAAGTAGGTGATAGCGCCTTCTATGTCCAGTTCCAAAAACAGACTGCTCTGAGACTTATGTCTCATCTAATATTAAAACATCATTTTAGTCCTGAATTGCAGAATGACATCACACACATCTGGTCATCTGACTTCTGGTTCCCATACCATCACCTTTACTAGCACCTGAACAAGAATCTAGCCCATATCTGTCAATAATACATATACACATAGAGCTTTGCAAATATCTTTTTCAGCTTCTGGAAGTCATAAATCAAATGTCCTCACTTCCAGAGTAGCAATTAGTTCACTTGTAAAGACAATGCATTATGGTTCCTATTACAGATGTTTTGTCTGTGGCTGCATTGAGACCTGTGAGAAACAATCCTTATGGCTTATACCAAATAATTTAATTTCAAACTATTTTTCAAAATTAGCTGGACTAAGATTAACCTCTTGTCTTCCAGTATCCTCTGTTACATACTATGTTAATAGTTACCATACAGTCTGCCATACAGATATATGTCTTTTTCTGTCCAGCAGGACCAACTATTGGTACATTTGTTTAACACAAACAACTATACAAATGCATTTTTAACACACGCTCCTGTGCAAATCAGTTTGATATACAAATGACATATAATTCTTTACAAAACTCCAGCTAGCTATGCTGGCATATGTTACACATCCACTGCCCAACTTCTCTTGGCATAGCTGGCAATACCTCATATTGTCACATCTTTCCCCCTTTGAAGACTCAAGATAGTTTCTCAAGTGACCCTTGGGAAATGTGACAACTGATTCACAGACAGGACCCAGGAAGTTAGAACTGAGGAGTCCACCTCTGCAAAGAGGCCAGTCACAAGTGGAGTCCTCAAGGATCAGTCCTTGGACCAGTCCTTTTTGGAATTTACTTCTCTAAAGTCAGTGCCAATGTCAGTGGTCTCTGGCTGACTAAATTTGCAGATGATTGCAAATTAGGAGCTGTCAATGAATCTCACACTGACACAAATGTTCTCCAAGAGGAACTGACACAGACAAACAACTGGTGTCAGAGCCATGGACTAAAACTAAATGCCAAGAAATGTATAATAGTATCCTCTGGGAAATCATCCACCCCTGGTAACTATCATATTGACAACACATCACCTTAGAGCTGACCCAGTAGTCAGGGACTTAGGGACATGCATAAATAGTAATCTAGCCTTTGACCATCATGTGTCTAGAGTAGTGAGGAAATCATTCTATGTTGCACAACTTATAAACAAAGGTATGGTGTATAAGTCCAATGAAATCATTGTTCCACTGTATTAGATATTAATCAGACCTACCATTGAGCACAATGTCTCATTTGGTATGTACCTAACCAAGTATATTCAACAATTGGAATGTCCACAGAGGTTCTTCACTAAAAGAATACTGGGCTTAGGTAAAATGTCCTGTGTAGACCACCTCAAGGCTCTATCCCTGTATTGTGTCTCCTACAGGATTTGCAGGGGAGATCTATGCCTGACATACAGGGCATCATCAGACCCCACTCTGATGGACCTCTTGTATATCTGCAAAAAAAAAAAACAGCACCAAAATTACCCATTCTTAAGACTTAAACCTTGCCTGTGATATAAATAGGACTTGCTGGAGAGACAGGTATGTATCCCAGAGATTATCCCATCTCTGGAACAGGTTCCCCATCCATATCAAGCAGAGTTCCTCCCTAACCCAATTCAAGTGCAACTTGGACAATTGGATCGGGAAAAGGAAATGTATCCCTAGTTTGGCACCAATGTCTCTAATGGGCACAGGCAACAAGTAAATTGTTCATCTCCCAAGTCACAGCTTGTAAATGTTTCATCTCCCAAGCCCTTGTTTACACTTATCAAGGGCATCAGAACTTGTCAGAGATTTAGGATGCATGGCTAGGCTTAAAAAGGCCCTTGTGGTCACTAGCCTAGCAAACAGCTATTAACCTATGAACCTATAAAAATTAAAATCAATCCAAATGGTGGTGTTTGACAATGAGGTAAGGCTTCAAGGAGTAGCGACACCAAATAAATATAAGTACTCTCAAAGGATAAAACATCTCTAAAAGGCCAGGCACAGTGGAAAATTTAAATATATTTAATGATAAATAATAAAAGAACATGAAAATACAAAATATTTATTTACTATAAACACCAGATTTTCAATCACAGATGAATAGGTTTACAGATTATTTAACTAATCTCACTATATTTTACTGACTGATCTAAAGAATTACTATCCTCTAGTTACTTACTAGAGTAAGGCAAGATGAAGTGGGTGAGAGATCCTTCTTGTCAGGTTCCAAAAACAGACTGCTCTGAGACTTCTGTCTCATCTAGTATTTAAACATCATTTTAGTCCTGCATTACAGAATGACATAACATACATATCAGACTTCTGTTTTCTATACCACCCCCTTTACTAGCAACTGAACCAGAATCTAGCATGTATGTGTCAATAATACACACATCGATCATTGCTAAGATTTGTTGCAGCATCTGGAAGTCATAAAACAATTTCAAACTTTCACACTTCCAGAAAATCAATTAGTTTACTGCTAAATACTATACAGAAGGCTTCTTAGTGCAGACTTTCTTGTCTCAGACTGCATTAAGAACTGCGAGATACAATCTTTATGGCTTATACCAAGTAATTTAATTTCAAACTATTTTTCAAAGTTAGCTGGACTGAGATTAACCTATTATCTTCCAATATTCTCTATCACAATGTATTCATTTTGATAGCTACCATACATTCTGACATACAAGTATACTTCTTTTTCTGTCCAGCAGGAGACACTGTTGGTACACTTGTTTAACACAAACAACTCTACAAATACATTTTTAACACAAGCACCTGTAAAATCAGTTTGATATACAAATGACATATAATTGTTTACAAACTCCAGCTAGCTATGCTGGCATATGTTACACATCCACTGTCTGACTTCTCCTAGCATAGCTGGCAATACTTTGCATCGTTACAGAAGGCCACGAAGGAGTGATGTAAACAGACAGACAGAGGACATTTGGTGACAGGAAGGACTGAACAACAAATTGGGGATGCATATAAAGGTCAAAGAGATGAAGTTACACTGGGATGACATGCAGGACTCAGTAGAAATAAATTTCAGTTTTATTCAACGTTTAGCACTTTTGTCCAAATAAAGGACTTCTTCAGAACTGAGTGCAACTTGCAAACACATACATATTTGCATAATTAATACTTATGTGACATTCATGGTAATTGAAATTTAAAAAATGCACATTAAAAATAATTTACAATGCCCCAAGATCCTTGGATGCTTATACAATAGGCTATGTTAGTAAACAGATTGCTAAGGGTTATGTGTGGAGGGCTATATTAGTTAGGGATTAATTTACTTACCATAAACTTCTCTCAAATAGAGACATAAGGGTCAGACTGGAATGAATTTGTGATCTCCCATTAAATGGTCACGGTTTCTTTTGACTAGGGTAAGAGATTAACTCTGCTTTATGTAGAAAGGGAGCCTGTTCCATAGTGCTGCAATCCTTTGGATACACATATCGGTCTTTTCAGCAGGTTCTATTTATGTTACAAGCAAAATTCACATCCTTGAATCTAGTGTTTTTGTGCTATCTGTCTTGTGGATGTGCAAGAGATCCATCAGAGCTGGATATGAGGATGCCTTATATGTTAGGCATAGACCACTTTTCAGTAACCTGCAGGAGACTGAGTACAGAGATAGAGCCTTAAGGCAATTTGCATAGGACAGGGTATTTATACCCTGAATTCTTCTGGTGAAGAACTTTTGAGAGCATTTAGACTTTTGCAAGTACCTGGTTATGTAGATGCCAAATGTATCTTTATACTCAGTGATGGGTTTGATAAGAGCTGAGTAGAAGTAGTATAACTTCCTTGGTCCTGAATACCATACCCTTGCTTATGAGCTGGGTGACATAGAATGATTTTCTTATTATCTTGGTCGCATGTTGGTCGAAGGCCAGATTACTGTCTACATATGTTCCCAGATCCTTGACTATCGGTCAACTCTTGTTGGTGCTTTTTCAATAGAGCAATTAGCTTGGATGGATGCTTTCCCAAAGGGCACTTATAATTCATTTCTTCACACTGAGTTTTAATCCATGTCTTTAGCACCAGTCATTTGTTTGTGTTACACCCTCTTGTATGACATTACTGTCATGGGGGAATCTATGATAGCTCCCAATTTACAGTCATCTGGGAACTTGATGAGCCAGAGGCCTTTGACATTACCCTTTGCTTCCAAGAAATAGATGACAAATGGGAGTGGGCCCAACATAGACCCTGTGCTCCTCCGCTGGTCACCAGTTTCCTGGTTGATGTGGTCTCACTGATCTTGACTTCTTGGGTCTTATCTGTGAGGCAGACAGGAATCCAGTGAGTTATGTAGGAACTTATGCTAGTTCTGAGAGTTTATCAACAACAAAGAAACACAACTTGATTCACCACAATACGGAATCCACACTAACTTGAGGAAGTATAAATCACTATGAATTTATTCTGGTACCTCGGCCTTTCGCCTTCAAGGAATAATTCAAGTGTACAATTCACCTCCTGGATTGTTGGAGTTTCTTGCAGTTTATCAACAACACCCAAGTGGGGTATTGTATTGAATGCCATGGTCAAGTCATGGTAGGAGGTATGGACCATTTTCCCCTCATCCATAGCCTTGGTGACCTTCTAAAAAGAAGTCTGCCAGGCTGAGTAGGTGAAACTTTCCCTTATCAAAGGCAAACTAGAATGGGTCCAGTGTCTGTAAGTTGCCAATGTCTTTGTTGATCATTTCCATGATAATTTGATGTTGAATGTAAACAGTTGTAGTAAAAATAATAGAAAATAAAACCTTTTAAAAAATATCTCAGTAACCTAAAGTCAAAGTCAAGAATGTCAGTCCATTACTAAATTATATCATAACTTTGCAATTCTAATTTTTAAGATGATGCTAAGGAAACACAGCCATTTAGCCCTGGGGGTGTTCCAGCATCCAAATCTTGCTCAAAGACAAGTTCTGTAACCTCAGTTCTTAACTTCCAAGGCCCACCCTGAGGTCATCTAATATATCTTACAAGATGCAAAACAAGTATCCTTCTGTGTTACATTCTAACGTGTGTCTATAAAGAGAACTAGTCTCCTTCTTCTTAGTCATATCATACAAATGTCATATATTTTTTTCTTGAAGCTGCTTTCTGTTTTCCCAACATAAAAGGAAGTACATGTTTTGCATTTAGCCTAGTAGATCAACCATTTACTGCCATCATTATAAAATTTCATGCCTCTTATTGTTCGACCCCTAGCCTGTATGTCAGTGTTTTCACTTTCAGCTAAACGTATACATTGATGGCAGCAGTACATTTATAGGCTCCTGCCTTTTTTCAAGTGATATTTCCTTGCTTCTTTGTTTTTCTATCCAACTTCTACTTGATGTTATTTGTTCTTCTGTAAACAAAAACAAGATTACCCTCCTAAAGTATTTCTTAATTCAAGAAAGAGAAAAAAAATCTTCCATTGGTGTTTAAAATATTCTTAGTTGCCCAAAAGTCGACTGTAATTCAGCACCATAGACTTTTCAAAGTTTTTGTCAATATAAGGTCCCATGCTATTACCATTTCCACTCATTTTGCTTGTCCAAGTAATGGCACAAGCTTTGTTTCTAAACTTTGGATAATTTCATGCCTTATCTCATTTAACATTTTTAGTGGATAATCTCTCTCCAGAAACATTTTAATTAACACTTTACTCTCTGTCAAAAACATCTTATAACTCTATAGTATCCTGACCAGTTTGGCAATCTGTCCTTTAACAAGCTCGTTTTCTTGTGTATATACAGTAGATGGTTACATGTATAATGGAGGGAGAAATTAAATTGTCAGTTTCCTGCGCATGGGTGAAGTAAAATGTTTAGTTATCTTTTCCTTTATAATAGTCACATCGAGAAAGTGCATTTCTTATTTGGAAAAATGATTGGAAAACTTCAAAAAGGGTGTGGTGGTAACAGGATTTTCTCCAAATTCTTTTAGCTTCTCCTTGAAGGATTCTAACACCTGCATATGAGAGATGACAAAGAACAAATCAATGACATTCATGGTTATCAATATTAAGTTCTGTGTGTATAAATCATTTCCAAGTTTGCGAAGGAAATCCCATGAGTCTCATAACATATACAAGTGCTGGTGATAGCATGGTTTGAGTTTTCTGTCTACAGAAGTGGCCAGTTTGTTGGATTTAGAGCCTTTGTTTTTACTACAGTTTGCTTAAGTGGAAGATCAGTATGTTTTCATGGATCTCTGAATTTTCAAAAAGTAGTTGGAATTTTGGAGTGTTCTACCTTTAGAAAGTCATATGTAACACTGCTATTGCTCCCTGTCACAGTAAGTCAAGTGAAAATAAGTTAAGGTTCCTATGGACAATATTAATCTCATTGTTGGAGACTGGAGAGCATTGGTCTGAATTGGTAAATATATCAAACATCCAGTTGTTATAGTCAATAGTCTTCATAATAGCCAGTTCCATGCCTTTGCTGGGTTTTATCAATCATAAGGAAAACATTAGAAGTGTCATACCAGTTCACACAATCTAACACATTATGATAAAGTTAACTACAGTTTTACTGAGAAATTTTACACCCATGATCACAAAATGATAAGCATTCCTTGTTATCAGAGCTGTAGTTAGCAGTATGTAGTGTACACTCGCATTAAAGCATTACAGCTGTTGCTAGATCACTTTTTTCAGCTATTTATGGTTAGATGAAGTAATAATTAGATCACTGAAGGTATGATGAGTGTGTGTGTGTGTGTGTGTGTGTGTGTGTGTGTGTGTGTGTGTGTGTGTGTGTGTGTGTGTGTGTGTGTGTGTGTGTGTGTGTGTGTGTGTGTGTGTGTGTGTGTGTGTGTGTGTGTGTAAATGAGAAAGGAGGCAGATGCGGTGTATTTGTGATATTTTGTATATTTTAAGAGTAGGGTAAGGATTAGGTAATATTTAATGGCGTGTGTGTGTGTGTGTGTGTGTGTGTGTGTGTGTGTGTGTGTGTGTGTGTGTGTGTCTGTCATTTTGTTTTTTCTTTTTCTTTCTCATTTTTTTGTTTTGCTTTGTTGGCAGTTTATATAAAGTTTTTTTTTTTTTTTTTAAGGTAAAGTATGGGGGTAGGTTTAGGGGTCAAGCAAGGTTGAACTTAGGGTTGGCACTTATTACTAAGATGGTTCAGAGGGCGATTTAATTAAACTGCAAGAAGCAGCTACTCCTTGCCTCTGAAGCCAGCATCAAAATCTATAAATAACTACTTCGGCATCATTTTTTGAGATTTCCATGAGACATCAAAATGAATGGAGATACATCCTTTTAGGTTGTTGTTGTTGTTGTTTGTCTTTCAGCTTTTCCCAGTTAGGAGTCGCCACAGCGGAACTCCGGTCTGCTAATGATTGGCAGTTGGTTTTTATGGTGTCGAGTTGCCAGTCCAACGCCCAACCTTCAGCAAAGGCACACCCATTCAACGCATGTCTTTCGAACACCCACTCGACCGCGGGGAGGACATGCAGACTCCACACAGAAGGCACTCCCAACCCAAGCCGAACGGGAGAACCTCTTGCTGTGAGGCAAGAACGCTACTGCTGTACCACCGTGGTAGAACATCCTTTTAGGTACAGGTGCTAAAATATCCAAGTAGTCAACAGAGAGTGTCCAGTTAACCAGGAAATAGTGATCAGTAAAGGATTAGTGCTTAGTGCGATTACATTTATGGCATTCTACCAAGTTCTGGAGCTAGCACATTAGGAAACACAAAATCAAGCAAGAAAAGCTTGTAAGAAATTAGAATTGTTCATGCACATTTATTAACATATCATGGAAATAAACCAACTGGAAAACAGAACAGTGAATGATGCTACTATCTGATAAACTTAATTATGAGAAACACATTAGTTTATGCAGTGTATTGAAAACATCTAACTATGAAAAATAAACTGAGATTATGAAAGTGACTCCAGAGTATGAACATGTGAAAACACATGAGCACACACAAATGCAAAATAATATTAAAGAGTATAAATCGTGGAATTAGAGATTCACATTTTATCAATATTTACAAATATGCACATGAATATGGAGTTATATACTCTTGCAAGCAGAAGGGAATAGATTGTCTTGTGTAGTCTTATCATGTTCAGCTAACATTCCATATTTATTACTTTCCTACAATATCCCTTTTTCAACAGCTATATCAGTTACTTTGACACTAGCACATTCTCTAATGACTTTTCCCTACATATTCACCCTTTTTGTGAAACAGAACTTATTTCCTAGCTGAAACATTTTAACGTTTTTCTAAAATGTGGCACTTACTGCCAGGGTCTATATTAGATCAGCAAATGCTTAAACAAGCGAACGCTGATTGATCGACCTTATTTTAGAGAATGTTCAAAATATTGAAGCAACAGAAACCCAAATTTTTCCTAGGGAAAGAATTTGGTTGTCCATTTCTGTTGCTTCCGTATTTTCAGTGCTGTGGTGGAAAGTTACGGGTCGGATTCATGTAAGTGTGCGATTGTGTGGATGTGAGTGTTAGGGTGGGTTAGGTGAGTTAGGGTTAGGGCTTGGGTTAGGTATGTGTGCGATTGTGTGGACGTGAGGGTTAGGGTAAGTTTAGGTGATCTAGGGTTAGGGAGTGGGAGAGGTGAGTGTGCAATAGTGACGGACCTTAACGTTAGGGTTTGGGTTAAGGTAAGTGGATAGTTAGTAGTGTGTGCATAATTTAGTGTAGGGTTAGGTGTCAGATTTTAGGTATATGTGTGTGGATTTCTGTTTGTTTGGTGTGCTTGTGTTGTGTGTATTTGTTTTGGATCAGTTCTCATTGCCTACCTTGATCTGGCCAAGGCATTTGACACAATACCCCACTCGGCATTGTTGACAAACTCAAGATGTTAGGTATAAACCTGTATGTCACCCAATGGATAGCCAACTGGCTCACAGACAGGATTCAGGAAGTTAGAATTAGGGAGTCCACCTCTAGAAAGAGGCCAGTCACAAGTGGATTCCCTCGAGATTGCTGCTTGGATTACTCCTTTTTGGCATTTATTTTTCTGATGTCAAGGCCAATATCAATGGTCTCTGGTGGACTAAATTTGCAGATGTTTCCAAATTAGGAGCTGTCATTGAACCCCACACCAGCATAAATGTTCTCTAGGAAGGGCTGATACAGACAAACAACTAGTCTCAGAGTCATGGACTAAAATTAAATGCTAAGAAATTTATAATACTATTCTTTGGGAAGTCATCAACCTCTGGTAACTATCACATTGCCAACAAACCCCTTATTGTTGACCCAGTAGATAGGGACTTAGGGACACACATAGACAGTAATCTAGCCTTTGTTTATCAAGTGTCTGCAGTAGTGAGGCAGTCATTCTATATTGTACAACTTATAAACAAAGATATGACATCTATGTCCAAGAAATTCACTGTTTCACTGTATTTGGCATTCATCAGACCTAACATTGAGTACAATGGCCCCTTTGGTATGTACCTAACCAGGCATATCCAACAAATGGAATGTCCACAGAGGTTCCTCACTAAAAGAATACAGGGTGTAAGGGAAATGTCCTATTTCATATCTTCAAGGCCCTATCCATGTATTCTGCCTCCTACAGGCTGTTGAGGTTAGATCTATATCTGGCATATAGGGCATTGTCATACCCCACTGTGATGGACCTCATGCATATCCACAAAACAAACAGAACCAGAATTACCCATTCTGAAGACTTAAACCTTGTCTGTGATATAAATAGGACTTGCTGGAAAGACAGACAAGTATTCCAGAGACTACCCAGTCTCTGCAGCAGGCTCCCTATTCATGTGAAGCAGAGTTCCTCCCTAACCCAATTCAATTGTGACTTCGACAATTGGATGGGGAACAGGAAATTCATCCCTGGCTTGGCACATATGCCTCTGATGGACACAGGCAACCTGTAAATGGTTCACCTCCCAGGCCCCTGCTTACACTTATTAAGGGTAGCAGAACTTGTCAGAAATTTGGGGTGCATGGCTTGGCTTAAAAAGGCCCTTGTGGTCATTAGCCTAGTAAACATCTATGAATCTATTTAATGGAGAACTAGAAACTAGAAAAGGCTATATAACAACACCACTCCACAAGGGGAAGAGCAGAGGTCACCCTGGAAACTGCAGACCAGAAAGTCTGACAGCAATTGTATGCAAGGTGATGATACAGATTCTGAGAAAGATATTGATACCATTACTGATGAAAGACAGCTTTAGGATGGAACTGACATGGTCTTATTGCCAAGTGATCCTGTCAGTCTAATCACAATCTCTTTTGCAACTGGATTAAGTTAGAAATAGACAAGCTATCAAGTTGATGCCATCCACATCAGGAAGTGCTTTTACTCTGTTCAATATACTAGGGTAATGACCAAGCAGGTAGGCAAAATATACTTGAATTGGAGGGTAAAGACCATAGTGGTAAAGAGACAGCAAAAAAATGTGTGCCACCAAGGTCAGACCTGAAACATTTTCAGTCTTTGAGTTTGTCTCCTGACATAACAAGAGGTCTGTGAGAAGAGGTTCAACCTTTCTGACAACAGCAAAATAAGAGACATGATAGCCCTAAAGAGACTAAATTGATGGGATAATAACTGATAACTAAGACTCAACACAGATAAATGTAAAGTGCTGATCTTCTGAAACTATAACTTGGGCTGATATAGATCATGTGGGAGTTGTTACTTAATTTGACCAAACATAAGACAGACCTTGGTATGGGGATAACTGAACCAAAATTGTGTTATATACAGATTAAATAGCATCTAAGGGTAATTGTATGTTGAGTGTACTGTCAGGAAAATGGAATCCAGGGGTAAGGAAGTGATTTTGTCATGCTGTAGGCTGAATACAGGGTAAGTTGTGAGCTGATCATTGGGAAAAATATATTTCCAAAAAATATTGCAAAGAGGATGACAGCAGTAACTGTGGAGTTTGGGAGTACTGTTTCCACTGTTAAAAAGCTTAAGCAAACTTATTTTTTTGCACTAATTATATGTAAGAGTATGGAAGTTATTATCTCTTCACACTAAACATTAACAACTGAAATAGAGTGAAACAGAACAAAAAGTTCTGATCTGGCAGTAGGGTCTATATTAGATCAGCGATCGCTTAAAAAAGTGAATGCTGATTGATCGACCTTATGTAAGCAAAAGCTTACAATCTGGAACTGTCAGCCCTCATCCATCGCTTTGGTGATTTTCTCAAAGAAGTCCCACCAGGTGAAGTAGGCAGGACTGACCTTGATTTAACCAGACTGGGTTGGGTCCAGTGTCTAGAGATTTACTATATCATTATCGATTATTTCCATGATAATTCATTCTATGACTTTGCATATAAGACTAGTGAGACTTATGGGTCTGTAGACTGTTCACCTTAGGGCAGAGGGATGACTGTTGCTGTTTTCCATTCATGAGGCACAATGTCTGCATGGAAGCTACACTTAAATAGCAATTCCAGAGGCCTGTCACACAAGTTCTGGCTGTTTCCACAACTGTGAAGTGGCATTTCACATTACAAAGGCTAGTCTTCATTGCCAGGGTCTCAGGTCTCATCTGTCTATCTCATTTCTACCTGCCACTCAACTGTCATGTACCAGACCTTATTCCCACATTGCGGCAGTTTAATAGTTGCCAAACCATGGAAGAAGTACACTTCTCTTAAAGTGTGGCAACCTACAGTTCAAGTCCAGGATGCCAAAATATCATTCCTGCAGTATTTAACATATTTTGACTTCTTGCTATGCTGGCAGAAGTGGTTTTGATCAAGTGGCAGGCTCTCCCAATGGGTATGGTGCAATCCATCAAAACAATTTGAAATAAGCCTGTTCAGTTGAGACAAATCCTTGAAATAAGCTGAAATCAACAAAAATTATTTTGTGGTGGTGAAGTGCACCTCCATCACTGACTTTACCTGCACTGATGTGGTGCAGCTCAGCTGGTGCATTACCAGGCTTTGTCCTTTGTGAACCTGACTACATCTTTTTCTACATCACTCAACCAGTGATCATGCCACAAGTGATGTCACATTCATTTTTCCATTTCCTGCACTTGCTGTCCTTCCCTGAAAAAACACAGTCTACCGTACTTTTTTCACAAATGGGTGGGAAAATGTCACTCAAAACCCTGATTTGGTTAATGTCTTCTTTTATGTACCCCTACCGTGACCTTTTTGACCATGACTGGCCGTATTTATTTCTCATTTTTGTTTTCTGGAAAAATGGAAACATTTCTTACCTATTATTTTACAGATGTCATCAGTGTTTCTTTTATCACATCTTTCAAAGACCAAAGTATTTGACCTTGTTGACTTTTTCATAGCTTTTATGTTTCATTGCACTCCTCTCCCTAGCTAGAAGTAAGGAAATAAGTACATTTACAACCCCTTCCAAAGAAAAGGTTCAACTCCTTGTTTTAGATTTTTGTAAGATTTATAAATACACTTCAGTTGACTTTTAAATGAGCTGTGTTTCTACAAGGCTATGGACAAATTACACCATGCTTAATCAAATAAGAATAACACAATTCCACCTCAATATAGCTTCATTTGATAGGTCTGACAAATGTTCTTTTGAGCATCTGTAAGAAATTACGACCACAATGCTCTTGGCTGTCCTCTGTGCTATTTCTGTATTTGTCTTGTATCTCTTCAATTTGCCATCTGCTTTGGCATCTGCACTGGTGGGATAAGAAAGAAAGACAGAAAGAAAGAACGAGAAAGAGAGAAAGAAAGAAAAAGAAAGTTAAAGGAGGTATGTTTACAGTCAATGAATGTATATTTACTGAAGAATAGCAGGCAGAATGAGGAAGTGTCACAGCCATTAAGGTTTGAGGCAATTGTTGAGATTAACTATGAGAAATGATTCAACTTGAATGTTGGCTGTAACTAACCATGAACACAAACAACAAGTGTTTAGTGTAAAAAGATGAAGGTATGTGGAATTGGTTTGAACTAAGAATAACAAGACATGGAATCACAGAATCTCCTTTTATAATGATATCTGAATATTAAGTCTCTTGGCAGTTTTGAAGACAAGAAGGCCTGGATAACTTGCTTAATGAGAAATGGTAAAAATGCCAGGGTGATGTAGATGGTGCATAACAAGTGCCAGAAAAGAAAAAGCAACCAACATAAATCAGATTTTTATTTTTATCTGAGCTATCAATACAATGAAAATAATGATATAAAATGGCAGTTTTTTTGGAAAACAAGGAAAAATCAGGCATTCATCCCTTTTATTAATACTGTGTCTTTTGGAATGAGATGTCATGGATGGTTGCTGATGTACATGTCTTTGCAGACAGTTCATTCAAAGTTTAACATTTTACCTTTCACCATTTCTTTTGTGCCTTAATATTTATGCATACATCAACACCCTGATGCATTTTTGTTCTAGAATAGATATCAGTGTTCTTTTATTGTATCTGCAAAGGTGCAGTCAAAAGTTATCCCTCATCAGGGTCAGAAATAATTGTGGAGTACTTCTAACAATCTATTATGTAGAAAGGTGGATGCAAAAATGTGAGACTAAAATGGATTATTCATGAGGCAGCATCACATAATAGCCCAAATAAATGGTGACATATCAATCCTTCCTATAGTACTAACAGAAGGTTAGGTGCATGCATATATAGTTTTTAAATTACCTCAGTTTTATTTTTCTGTAGAGAAACACATATATCATTCATATTGACAAACAGCAATAATTTCATTACAAGCAACTTTTTAAAGCTCTAATTGGAAAATGAGAAAATACTGTATGTTAGCAACACAATACATCTGTATAATTTGTGATATAAGCTTTGCTATGTCTTCTACATGTCACCTTGCAGTTATTCTTGGGGTAGTTTTGTCCTGTTATCATCTTCAGTGTCACTGCAGCATCAAATCTAATTGTAATGAGGCCTGTCCAGTACCACACTGACAAGTGATTCACACCCTCATCCTGAGAATGAATAGAACATAATAAGGATACGTGCAAATAAATCAGATACAAGCATTGTTAGACAGAGACCAATCAGTCAGTGTTAACAGCTGTGCCAACCCTGTATATAACTGCTGGAGAATATGTGACAAAGATACTATGTAGCTGTCAAAAGCTGCTTGTTTTGAATTATCAGCAGTGTCAGGAATTTGGCATTCATCCTTGAATGAGAGCATCATGTCCTCCTGCTCAGTACAAGATGCTTTAGTCAAATCCTTTATAACCTTTAGAATTTTGTCAATATCACTGTAGCTCTTTGTAAGATTGCAACTAAGATAAAACTAATAGGTACAGAAACCTCTAGAGGTCTGTTTCTCCTTTTAATCTGTTGTTGACTTCATGTTATTTCCTATGTTATCTAGGCCAAGTGTCATTGAAAAAGGCTTCATTACTGCAGGTTAC